>NC_048548.1:8552719-8852719 GCF_902806685.2 Maniola hyperantus | reverse complement strand
TTTATTCAAAATGGTTCCATTGTACACTTTTTGTTTGCCAATTTGTTGAATTTGTAAGATATCGATGTAATGGTGATAATTAGTTACGTAAACTTAAAACTAAAGCTTTTAGTTTTAATTTTAAAACGCGTTCAACGCGCCCTAGTATGAGAAGAAGCCCACGCTAAACTAGATAAAATGGGGACGATTCTCTTGTACACAATCTCTAAACTAAATTAAATTAACAGGTCTAAATCTAGTGCTATCCTTTTCCGCAAGCAACATTTTGAAAGGGATAGCAATAGATTTAGACGTGTCATTTTAGTTCAGTTTAGAGATTGCGTACAACGGATTTAGCCACATTGTAATAATTATGTACCGTACAATGAATATAAAAGTAGAATATAATAATAATAATTGATATATTATGCCTGCGACTTCGTCCGCATGAGTATAGGGTTTTTTAGTCCCGCGGCAAATCTTTAATTTTACGGTGTAAAAGTCAAGGTATAAGCAACCTCCATCCCCAGCAAAATCGGTTCAGTCATTCTGGCGTGAAAGAGTAATCAACATCCAGACACCCAAACTTTCCCATTTATTTTTTCTATAGTGTTACTAGGATAGTAATGTTTCATTAAACTCTGATAATTTTTGTTTCAGGTGTACAAATGGATTACAAGAGTAGTTTTATGTTAGTCTTAATCTGGACTTTTAAAGAAATATCGAAGTTCATGAGCTTATGAGGCTTGGTATGAAGTACTTTCACAGTGATATTAGTATAAGTGTAGATAAAATCTGATCGGCCTCAAACCATAACAAATTGTTTGGGAGCTAACGAACAATGTACTTCCAAGTTCTAATGTATGTATTAACTTTGTCATCGAGATAATAAAGAAACCTAATGGAAAAAGTTAAATGTTCGTTTGCTCTTTGACTATTGCTGTAAACTATTAAATATACGATGTTAGATCGTATGTAACCTACAAATAAAGAAGAATTTAATTCAGCAGTCTATAGATATCCATAGGTATAATAATATGCGATACGGAGTTATTATTTTTTGTACATTCCCAAGTGTTGTTTTTAAAATATCGTCAAAGTGTATATTAATATAATTATAATTATTATTATTATGTATTGTGTAAAATATAAAATTTGTTAGATAAATAAAAAATAAAAGTGAAACATATTATATTGTAGAATAAAATGTTATTTGTTCATTATCAAATTTTAATAACTTGCTACAGCTTTTAAATGTCACTTTTCCGAGAAAAAGTTTCGTGTTAAAATTATGGATGGCACTGAAGGTTTTAATTTGTGTAATAATATAATAATTTACGCTGAAAACTCTAAAATAATTGAGTTTCATTTATTTTTAAATACCTGAATAATAATAAATTATATAATAATATATATAATAACAACGAAAATCCGAGACAATTTTGGTTGCTTAAAATTTTATAAGATTAAAAATGTATTCTAAGTTCGGCTTTACATTGGTGACTCAAAAAAATTTTTTTTTTGTATGCATAGGTACTATGCAAAATTTTATCGACAGATTATGGATGGATTGATTATATTAGTTTCGGCCGTGAGTGAGTAGGTACCCAGCTTAAAAAGGATGTGGAAATTAGAAGCTGTAAAAAAAGGGTATGAAGTTCCAATAAGTAAAATATGGTTATCTGGCATGACATATTCAGCCGTAGGTCACTGCCATATATTTCTTTACTGAATTCTGTCACAAGCTGTCGTCATAACAGTCTATCATGCGATATTGCAGGCCAGCGAAATGGGGTCACATTTTATAAACTAGAAAACGACTTTGAAAGTGTTTTACTCCGTTTGAAACTCCCAACTTGGCTTTTAAAACCTACCGATTTTAATGCCACTTTTAAAAAGAGAGGTTTATTTATTTGAACGTCTATTTCCACTCGTGTATGTATTATTATCGAGCTCTGCTCTACAACATCATTGCAATTTTAATGGCGTACATGAGTTTTATGGTTGCACTAAAATGTAGGTATGTAATAAAATTAATATTGTGTATTATTTATTCCATTGTATAGATATCAGATAATTTCATTGTTTAAATGGTGACATTGTAGGAATGTTTTATTTGTCAAATATTTAAATATTGTATAGTACGCGACAGGTCGAATAGCAATCGGGGAGGGAACGCCCCGCACATCCGCTAAGCCTCCGTGCTAACGCGGTGCGGGCGAGCACGGGTGACGTGCGGGTGTGCGGGGCGTCCCCCACCTCATACCCCAATTGATATCTCGCCTGTTACGGACTATAGGTACCGAAAGATATTATAAAACTCACACAAGATTTGAAAAAATTGAAAACTAATTCATAGCTTGTGTGTGACACATACGTGTAGCGACAGAGATTTACGCACCTTTTGACACTTTCGAGCGTGATTCCAAAAATGCTGACTTGTTGCCAGGGTTGATTGTATCATAAACAGAGTATCAATTGAGTGCAGCAGCCTTGCAAGGCCTTGTTTTGCTCGGCAGTGCGTGACGTGTGCACTGATTCATCACCATGCTGTACCTATCGATCAAAGATAGGCTTGCTTACGACTGAAATTAATAACCAATTCATCTGTAATCAGCCGACAAATTAGTAACAATGTTATTTGCCAAAACATATTACATGATCAAACAATATCTTTTGCTAAGTAACTTATCGACAGTTTGTAGATTGATTAGGTATTAATTTTGACCATTAATGTGCGTTCACACTGACTGCGTTACTGCGCCAAACTTTACCCTTAATTCTGCGGTTAGTGTCGATACTGTTATAGATACAAAAATCTGCTTTAAAAACGATTTTATTTATTAAAAAATAAAACGCGATATATTATTCAAAAAGTTTACATTAATGTGTTAAGTACATTAGTTTACTGAAAAAATTATGACCTATATGATGCAGAGTGCAACAAGAGAAATTATCTCTGAAATTTATCGGGATAGCCAGACTAGTTTCGACCCTATCAATGGGTTTTTAGTCATTAACGGCTATTGATTTGACGCTAGCCGCAGTATAAACTTTTGCATTATTCTAGTCGAATAATTTCGATAAATTTCATTTGTGAGTTTAGCCGCTGTCGTATTTTCACACTGCGCTTTACGTTTAAGCAACCTTTAATTTTTGCAAAGTACCTATTTAAGGTTTAATAATTATAAATAAATAAATAATTATTTAATAATTATGTGGTCAACCAATTTTTTTATATTAATTGTATAGCGTGCTCCTTTGTTACAAGACCTAACTTAGGAAATGAAAAGTAAATGAAACCTTTAAAACACTTTTGTGTTTTCACAGTAATTAGTTATAAAATATAAGCGTTAATCTATGGCTGTGTTTTCACCTAAGGTAATGTCAATTCTTTGCACGAAATCATCTTTTAACTTAAATGTACAGTTAAATGGTATCATTGTTTTATTTTATTTATTGTATAAACTTAAATGGAATACGTAAATAAAGTATTATATGAATTTGTTGTATTTCATTTTTCCTTTACACTTTCTAGTGGGGTAAATTAAAAATCTTTTTTATTCGAATAAACTTTTACAAGTACTTTCGAATAGTCGGATGCATCTACCACTGGTTCGGAATGCCTTTCCTACCGAGAAGAACCAACAAGAAACTAGGTATTATTACATTCATATCGTAGAATACAAAGAAATCTCTGTACTATGCCACACGATGCGTAACGGCGTGCGGCGCCGCACCGTACGCGCAACGGACTTCAACAACACGATGCGTTTCCGTTGCGTTGCGGAAACGCATCGTGTGTGTCTTACGTGACTGACATTACAGCGTATGATGAATTCAGGCGTTTTAGTTTGCTCAGAATACAAAACAAATCATGGAGCATTGAAAAATCTAATGAATTACAAGTACGCGGCCGAAAATAATGTACATCGGCCTTTAGAATGACATTTCGGCTTTGTAGACTGTTGTCTCAGTCACTCATACATATGACAATGCTCTATAAATACGCTATCTCCTTCCAAAGGTCGATATACATTAGGTACTCTCTGCTGCGTACTGTACTCCTCTACCTGTAGGTACTTAGGTATAAATCATTTATTTTTAATATTACCTAGTATCGAAAATAACCTCATTTTCTTTGTTTGATTGTTCTATCAATCTATACCTAAGTACTAATATCATAAAGAGGTCAAATTTATTAGTTTGTGGGTTTGTATAATGTATATATTAATCTCCTGAACTAATGATCTTACTCTGAAAATATTATTTTCTATGATAGAATACTCTACGGGGGAGAACCATCATGAAAAAATGCACAGTTTCTGTTAGTACACGGATGAAGTTGCGGGCAAGAGCTAGTGACGTATAAAAATTCTGGAAGCTCAGCTGCCCTGATGGCGGAATATTAGGTAAGTCACGTCACGTTTTAGGGCATAAATCAGTATTGAAGTAAAAAGTAACTATACCTAATATTCTGTTCATATAACGTACAACTTTTCATTACAACAGTTGCTAGAACAAAGGAAATTATGTTCTTTAGTGTTCGGAGAAGGCCTATCCATATTAATATTATAAATGCGAAAGTGTGCCTGTCTGTCTGCTAGCCTTTCACGGCCTATCTGTTCAACCGATTTTGACAAAATTTGGTACAGATATTATAGCTTGCATCCACCGATTTTGACGAAATTTGGTACAGATATAGCTTGCATCCCGGGAAAGGACATATGCTACTTTTAAGCCCGGAAAATCAAAGAGTTCCCACGGAATTTTAAAAACCTAAATCCACGCGGACGAAGTCGCGGGCATCAACTAGTATCAAATATTATTTTTTAAGAGTATAAAGTTGTTCCAAGGCCTTCGTTTATATAAATAGGTGGGTAGTTGTAACCTCAGGTTGTAACCCTGTATTTTATAAAGCGGGGTAAAAACTACGGTCACATTTTATGAACTAGAAAACTACTTAATAGTGAAGCTAACATTTTACTTTGCAAAACTTTTAACGTAGTTACTTTCCACCCGAATCCAACGAGGTCGCCGTAAATAATATTATGTTAACCTACGATGTTAACATTTTTGTGTGCTTGTTTTTGACGCTACATTTATTATTTAAACTTTTACGTTTTTGCCGTGATAACTTTAAAGTTAGAGCATGGATAAAAATACTGTGATTTGAGTCGAGTTTTACTTGTAGAAAAAGTTAAGGCTTTAGATTAGGGCAGGTCACTTTCCAATCACTGTATACACATATACCTATGCATACATAAATTAATGCAACGTACACATTGCGCGACTGAAACTGCAGGGCAAGACATCACTGAACGCTCGCGTACTTGTGTACGACTTGTGATATATAAAAATACTAGCTGATGCCCGCGACTTCGTCCGCATGTAATTAGGTTTTTTTTAAAATCCTATGGGAACTCTTTGATTTTCCGGGATAAAAAGTAGCCCATGTCACTCTCCAGGTCTTTATCTATACCCATGCAAAAAATCACGTCAATCTGTTGCACCGTTGCGACGTGATTGAAGGACAAACCAACAAACAAACACACTTTAGCATTTATAATAAGGGTACTGAGGTACTGATAACAACTGAACCGAAACTCTCTCTGATATGGAACTGTATGAAGCATGCTATACTCACGGCAGCATGCGGCGTCAATGGTGCGCGACTGAAGGAGTGCAGCAGCTACTACGCATGTAGCTGTGGGAAGACTTTTATACAGTTTTATTAACTACCTACAACCACTTGGAGCGTGTTGGACTTCATTGCACATTGCTTTAGCGCTGCTGCCTTGGATGTCGTCACTTGAGTAGGTATTTCAGGCTTAATATTTCCTGCAGATCTAGCATCCATAATTTTCCGTCCCGCGACATTACTAATTCCCGGGTACTGTCATAGTGATATTACTGTCGTATAAGGCTGCGATTGCCCCTGTAAGTTTTGTTCACATTGTGGCTTACGTAATTAACTGACAGCAAATTTACTAAGGTAAATGCCACGTATAAAAGGTTTGTTTACATTAGTGAATTAGTCGTAAGTTAATCATGTAAGGTATTTGCGTGAGTAAAACTTACTAAACTGAGTAAAACAGGTGTAATTGCGGCCTGACAGCACACAGAACTTTCCGCGGGGCGGGAAATTAGGTATAGTCTTGACGTTGTGCTTGGGGTGCAATAAGTATAAAAGTTCGAGTAACAAAAACAACATAAAACCCTTTTAAGGGCCCAAACCATACATGAAAGGATTAACCCTGCTAATGTTTAAGGGGATAAATCAGGACGAGCATTGACGTTGAGGCATCTATGTCCACTTTGAGCGCTGCGCTCTTAAGATAAAGCCGTGTTTACGTTACCACGGTAAACAGCTAATAAAACTTGAGCGCAAAATGCACAGTAGTCATTACTCATCTCGTATCCAGTCCCTGGAGCACGTACCCTGTGATTGATGCATTGCAAACTTCGCATCACTCTTATTGGTTGAATTTAGGTACTTCTTATATGAGTCCTCAAGTATGTAGGAGGTACATCATCATTAACCCATCGCAGGCTCACTAATGAGTAAGGGTCTTCTCTCAGAATAAGAAGGGTTTGCATAATCCACTACATTGGCCAAGGGCGGATTGGCAGACTTCACACACCTTTGAGAACATTATGGAGAACTCTCAGGCGTGGAGGTTTCCTCGCGTTGTTTCCTTCGCCGTTACAGCAAGTGATATTGAAATTCTTAAAATGCACATAACTCCGGAAGGTTAGTGGTGCGTGCCTGGGGATCAAACCCCCGGCCTCTCGAACAGGTGGCGGACGTTTTAGCCACTAGGCTATCACTGCGTTTTAATCCATACTAATATTATAAATCCGAAAGTACTTATTTCTGTATTTCTGTCTTCTAGCTTTTCACGGCCCATCTGTTTTGAACAAATTGAATAAAAAGCTTGCATTCCGTACACGGTCTTCAATTTTGATCTTTGTATTTCTGGGATAAAAAGAAGCCTATATCTGCTTCTACAGGTCAAGATAGCAATCGGGGTATGAGGGTTAGCGCGGGGCCTGTGCGGGTGTACGGGGCGTTCTCTCCCCGATTGCCATCTCGACCTATCGCGTAGTATACTTATATAACAAAATAAAATTACCTACTTAAATATATTTTTGACAAGATTCATTTTGTATGCAAATAAAATTAACAGCTCCAAAAGCTTAATTTACTGGCGGGTTCACTGTTGCGGACCCTCGCCTCATTTTTTATGTAGATTGCGTAAAGAAAAGTTTCATAATATCAGTCGGTGACACCAGCGGGCCGTCAAATGCTCCTTAGGGGTTTGTCTATATTAAAAGAGGATGCTCAGAATTGATAGAGACCCCATCCTCGATTAAAATAAGTTTCAAATAATGAAAGCATACAAAAGTATCACAAAATAGGTAGGTAGGTATAACCTACATAATATTGTTATGAAATTAGGTATTTTTTGGAGATCCGCCGTAGTCCTTTGACTTTATTTTTCTTTGTGCAATATAAATTCTCCAACGCTCAGATGGGACTGTAGAAAACTGAGTGCTTGCGTAAAATTAAATTTATATTCAAATATCGAATGCAGGGTCACGAACGCTCATCTTGGAATCCTCTTTCCGATGCTCCTTAGAATTAAACCAAGCATTTTTTATTCACTTTAAACATTCTTTTGAATGGAATTTATTCATATAAAATGAGTTTAAATGAGTGGAGTATTTTATGGGTTGGCAGTTTTGAGAGTAGTCTGTGACCTGGTTATAACTTTTAGCAACCTGCAGCGCACATCAATAATTGATTGTCTTGATAATGTCTAGTAGGTATAATCCTGCAATCCTAGTAAGTATAATGCATGCCTTTCTATTCTCATGTAGTTATTTGCATTCCCGTGTCTGCAGTTTTAATAAACTCGCTAGCAAAGAATGCGGATCTTTTTTGAAATAAAAAATATTGCAATTGAACCGGATTCTTTACTCATGTATGAGTTTATTTTACGTAGGTATTCTATCAATGTTGATTTTGCAGTACGAGCAGTATTTCAGTGGAATGAAAGAATGACAACACAATTAACTAGAGCCTCAGAAACCATTGGACCGATTGAGTCGAAATATTTCAGTTACGGTCTATTAATAAGTTAGGTAGGTTTATACTTACATACATACTTATATGTGGCAGAAGTTTTGCATCCTGAGATACAGCTAGATCTGTCTTTTGTAGATCGGGCGAAATCATAGGCTAAAGCTAGGTGACTGACTGACTGACTGACTGACTGATCTAACAACGCACAGCTCAAACTACTGGACGGATCAGGCTGAAATTTGAGGTGCAGATAGCTATTATGACGTAGACATCCGCTAAGAAAGGATTTTTGAAAATTCAACCCCTAAGGGAGTAAAATAGGGGTTTGAATTAGTGTAGTCCACGCGGACGAAGTCATGGGCATAAGCTAGTGTTACTATAAATCGTTAGAGCCGTGATAGCGTAGTGGTTAAGACGTCCGATTCCTATTCGGGATGTTGGAGGCTCGATTCCAGGCACGCACCTCTAACGGAGTCATGTCCGGAGCCATGTGCGTTTTAAAAAACTAGGTAGGTATCACTCGCTTTAACAGTGACGGAAAACATCGTGAGGAAACCTGCATGCTTGAGAGTTCTCCATTATGTTGTCAAAGGTGTGTGAAGTCTGCCAATCCGCACTTGGCCAGCGTGGTGAACTATTTCCAAACGCTTCTCATACTACTTAATAGGATAGGAGACCCGTGCTATGTAGTGAGCCGGCGATCATGATCATGATCATGAATAGAATAAAATAGAATAGAATAGAATGTTTTTTATGTGCGCAGTGGTGAGCGCTGTGGTCTTATTAGTGGGAGGTCCCGGGTTCGATTCCTGGCAGGGGTTTGGAATATTACAATTTCTAAATTTCTGGTCTGGTGGGAGGCTTCGGCCGTGGCTAGTTACCACCCTACCGGCAAAGCCGTGCCGCCAAGCGATTTAGCGTTCCGGTACGATGCCGTGTAGAAACCAAAGGGGTGTGGGTTTAATAAAAACTGCCATACCCCTTCCAGGTTAGCCCGCTAACATCTTAGACTGCATCATCACTTACCATCAGGTAAGATTGCAGTCAAGGGCTAACTTGTATCTGAATAAAAATAAAGAAAAACTTATATTTTGAGTTTTACCTACCTAACTAAGTTAAAACTTAACGAATTCCACTTTTTACCCCGGAAAAACAAAGAGTTCCTAGGGGGGATTTTGAAAAACCTAACACCACGCGGGCGAAGTCGCTGACTTCATCTAGTATTGGTAAAAAAGTGCTTAACGATACGAGTGCCATGCCATGATAAATAATGCCAATACATAATAATATTTCAACCCATTTGCGTTGGAGTTTAAAACGAGTTAGAAATTCGGTTTAATACAATATGATATTAATATAAATAACAAGCATTATAATCACAACACCGAAGCACGTAAACTATCACGAGTAAATTATGTTAAACGTTGGTTTGTGTAATATTAAAAACATAGTAACTTGGTCCAAGCTGCAGCAACGAACGCTGTAGTGTTTGCTTATTACACTTTTAAAACATATTCAGCATAATATTATAACAATAAGTTTAGATGACTTTCTCTTTTGTTTAAAATACCTGTTTAGGTACTAAAAGTTTACAAATTTACAGAAAAATAATATAATACCTCTTTTTGATCGTATTCTGAGTGTCGTAGCCCCTTTCACATAAAGATTTTATTTGAATTTAGAGATAGTACATTGCGACGCCGGGGTGGGTTGCTAGTATTAGGTATAATAAAACTTTTCGATCCGTACGACTAAGTGAGGAAGCTTTGGGCTTTCACATTGGTGAATGAAACGTCTTGAGTGAAAAGATTTATAAAATTTATTTGAATTAAGTTTTGTTCAAAAATAAATTCAACAAAATATTATGTAGGCAGACACATAGTATAGGATTTGTCCTAAAAAATCCATCCTAATGAAAATTAAGTGAGTAGAACCCCGTTGACAAGCCGCCATTTTGGAGGCGCGCCAGGCCTCCGGTACATTGCAACTCCCTATGAGCGCAACAAATTTTCTGTCGAAAAGTGTATTTCGTTTTAATTTAGCCATTTTGGCACGTACGCGACGGAATTGCAGATCATTTGTGTAAAGTACAGATATAATACAATCCTATCACCATGAGCCAGTTACTCGACCCTTTGAGTGGCCGAATCCTCCCAAAAAGGTTCCTTAAACTTTTTCAGATGTAAAAAATTGCTCGCTTTCTACTATCCTGTCGTCTAAATCAAAAAGTTCTTGTAAGATGGTTTGTACTTTTACTACGAGTTTTTAGACAAGTACCTACCTACCCAACTAAACTTGTCTAAAAGTACTGTAGGAAATGCACAGAGATTTTCTTTATACTTAATCTAAACTAGCTGATGCCCGCGACTTCATTCGCGTGGAATTAGGTTTTCTAAAAATCTCGTGGGAACTCTTTGATTTTCCGGGATTAAAAGTAGCCTATGTCACTCTCCAGGTCTTTATCTATACCCATACAAAAAATCACGTCAATCCTTTGCACCGTTGCGACGTGATTGAAGGACAAACCAACAAACAAACACACTTTCGAATTTAATAATAAGGGTACCGATAAGGAATGAGGCGTCGTCAGCGTTTTTGATCTTGATCACAATTTCTAGTTAAACTAATGAAGCAAACTATAATATCTAAGTGCGAAATTGAAAAATCACTTTCCGTGACACATCGAAATCACTGTGAAGAAAATTAATAATTTCACCAAAAGAAATAATGATTTTAAACTCACAATAATGCCCATCTCTGCTAAATACTATTGAATTGTTAAGATATATTGTATAAAGCTCATATGTATTCAGAAAACGCTTAGGTATGTATCACATAAAGCGTGTATGTTCGCTTTATTTTTGCTTTTATTGCATGTCTAGCGAGCGTAACATTACTTTCAGCCATGAGATGTAGTGTAGCGTAGAGCTATCAACGTATAACCGTAAATATTTCTGCTATACTATACATTTTGTGTTTATAACATTTTCTATTGGAATTCAAGGGTTAAGTATATAGAATATTTTGCTATTTTATGATGCTGCTGCAAAGGCATTTCATTCCTTAGATATTTTCTTTGACTCTCTTCTTAGTTTGTATGAATTTTTTATGCAATTAGTTTTATAGACAATTTAAAAAAATCTACCTAATTACGCGATACTTTATTGGATTGGATTTAGGTTTTTAAAAAAAAAACTTAGTTGCGATTTATGACAGAGAACCCACATGCAACTTTAGACTACCTACTGAAAATATCATCAAACTTAATAAAACTCTACTTTGTTGTTTACTTTTTATGATAGCTTAAAAGTTACTGTGTATATATAAATAAACTACCTTATGTTTGCGACTTCGTCCGCGACACTACACAAATTTCAAACCCCTATTTCACTTCCTTACATGCACATGCAACTTTAGACTACCTACTGAAAATATCATCAAACTTAATAAAACTCTACTTTGTTGTTTACTTTTTATGATAGCTTAAAAGTTACTGTGTATATATAAATAAACTACCTTATGTTTGCGACTTCGTCCGCGACACTACACAAATTTCAAACCCCTATTTCACTTCCTTAGAGGTTGAATTTTCAAAAATCGTTTCTTAGCGGATGCCTACGTCATAACAGTTACCTGTATGCCAAATTTAAGTCCGATCCGTCCAGTAGTTTAAGCTATGCGTTGATAGATCAGTCAGTCAGTCAGTCACCTTTTCCTTTTATATTGGTATATAGACTAGCTTATGCTCGCGACTTCGTCTGCGCGGACTACACAAATTTCAAACCTCTATTTCACTCCCTTAGGGGTTGAATTTTCAACAATCCTTTCTTAGCGGATGCCTACGTCATAATAGCTACCTGCATGCCAAATTTCAGCCCAATCCGTCCAGTAGTTTAAGCTGTGCGTTGATAGATCAGTCAGCCAGTCAGTCAGTCAGTCAGTCAGTCAACCACCTTTTCCTTTTATATATTTAAGATAAGATACTACAAATTTAAAATAATTAAATACTGAAACTCTTAACATTACAATGTTTAATTGATGAAAGTGGACCTTTGTTAGTTATTGAAAGAACAAAATGTTGTTTTTTTACTATTTATCAAATTAGGTTGTGAACGGAAAATTTAATAAAAATTTCACCCGGAGTTCATTGTTCTTTTTTCCTTTTTCGCAAGGGAGCGTCTGCTCCCAGTAATTTATTACTTTACGTCACTGTTGGAGACAAATACAATGTAGGTACGCGACAAGTTGAGGTGGCAATCAGCGTATGAGGCGGGGGACGCCCCGCGCACCCGCATGTCCCCCACGCCAGCCCGCAACGGGTTAGCGCGAGGGCTGTGTGGGTGTGCGGGGCATTCCCTCCCCGATTCCCATCTCGATCTGTCACCGCTATACGTGTAGCTCTATATGAATAGATAAACGATAATAGATACGGCGCAAGACTGTGGCGTGTGGAAGTCCCTACAAGAGACGATGTCGAGCAGTGGACGTCTATTGGTTGATGATGATGAATAGATTGTCTATTTTTACCCGACTACGGCAAAGTCAAAAGGAAGGGTTATTATTTTGGCAGTCTATTGTTATGTTGATTATGTTGTTTGAGCAGAGCAGCACGGTGAAGCATATAAACTGCTTCATATAAAATGTTCGTGATGTGTTGTTTCCGTGCCTCGTCTGCGCCACGTGTTAGCATAAATCATCCCTTATACGCATTATGGGCACTGTTCGTGCGCGTGCGCAAGTGTGGACCTGATCTGACTTTAGAGAGCTATATGAGTACCTACAAATTCTTGCCTACCCAGTAATGCAGTAGCTAGGTAGGTACGAAGCGAAATGGACGCAAGCTGCAGATCCAACTGCAATGAGCTATAAATAACTCCAAAACAGGTAGGAAAGCCCGTGCATAAATTATAGAGTGATTGTCGAAATTGGAGTTTAGTCTTACTCTTGGCACTTCCCAATCTGTAGTCTAATGAGTCTCCCTGGTGAATAATCGGCTGAAATCGATTTTTCATTCGCGGTCCATACATATTCAAGGAGTTGCGTCGACTTTAGTGACGGTCCGTAATTGATTACTATGAAGTGACTACGACGTTACTACAATAAAGACTTAACTAATTTAAATATCGTAAGATAATCGTGAGTGATAGGTACCTATTACACTATCACACTAATATTATAAAGGCGAAAGTTTGTATCTGGGTGTGTACAACTTATCGGAAATATCTGAGCACCTCGCTGTGATGCGCTTCCCCTCACGCTTCCCGCAGCCGCGCCCATTTTCGCCTGTCCAGTGTACCCAAACACTACGTTCTACCAGTATCGTTGCCAGTACCAGTGCCAGTATCGTTGCCAACGCAAGCACGTTGCATGACGTTTGACAGATGTTTTCGACGGATTATATGTTTGTTAGTACTCTTTCACGCAAAAACTGCTCGACAAATTTGCCCGAAATTTGAAATGGAGATACCTTATACACTGAATTGACACATAGGCTACTTTTTATCCCGGAAAATCAAAAAATCCCGCGGGATTAAAAAAACCTATATCGACGCAGACGAAGTCGTGGACAAAAGCTAGTTCATTGTAAATCATTGACACGTTTATATTATAGACATGTTACGTTCATATTACATGGCGTACCTATATAATTCGTGTACGGTGATGAGTAAGACAGAAGACAAAAACTCATGAGAGTAGAAGAGATAGCTATACAAATGTGGCCCAAGTGTTCTAGATTTAAATCTTCACTACACTAAAGTCATCGCAATAAACCCCCATTCTGTGCCCATACGCACAGTTCGCGACAGGTTGAGATGGCAATCGGTGTATGAGGCGGGGGGACGCCCCGCATACCTGCACGCCACCCACGTTCGTCCGCACTAGGTTAGCGCGGGGGCTGTGCGGTGTGCGGGGCGTTCGCTCCCCGATTGCCATTTCGATCTTTCGCGTACTATACAAACCCTACGTATAAATACATAGGTAGTAGGTACACTCAGTTATTAACATAGGGATCGTTGCCATAGGTAAGTCCACACAATTTTTCGCAACTGTAAAGGTTAGGTTGGTTAGCGAACTTATTTTCTAGCCAGCTATATTTCAAAATGCTTTTGAAAGGAAAAACTACTTATTTGTAAACATCAGCCTCGGGAGCAATTTTCTGTTTTAATGCATATTTAATTTAAAATAGAATAAGCAGAATGAAACCGAGAAAAACACTACGGATGCAAATTAAAGGAAATGAAAGGGGCTAAATGAGAATTGTGGCATGACTAGCTCAGGCTTGAAAAATAAAGCTCTTTCCACATTGAGTACTCACTGATATGCACCTGACCCGCAGTATAAAGAGAGACACAGTAGTCCGACGCCTTTGATCTTGTGGCACAGAGAATTCAACCTCAAGAGTACGCATATACAAAATTTTGCATGAAAACAAAATCGTAAAATGTTGGCCGGGGAAAGGGGAGAATGATTTGTTGTGATTGGTGGACTTTAAAGTCACGTAATCAAGACAATGAGGTACCGAACGGACTTGGATGTGTGGAAAATGTCGCCCTCTCGCGCTATGTCGGCGCGCGGAACTTGGTCATGCTAGAACGTGAAACAAACTATGGGGCGCGTCTCATACTCAGTTTCTTCACGCTTCTTAAGTAGCATAAACATAACCCGTGGCTGTGACCCGCGACTGATAGGTGTGCACAATCATTTGGAACGCGGTTTGCGGGATATCTCTCAGACATCCGAGCACTCAAGGTCACGTCCGCGACTTACGTCCAACCACGGCCAACCTTTTGTACAGTTCGGTGTACTATGTTGTATCCAGATACGTTTAAGTCGCGGACGAGGCTGTCAGTCGCGTCCGTCATCCGCGTCCGATAACAATATTATGTTTCCACCTTAATGGTGTAGAAGAATTAGGCAGGCAAAGCAAGTCAATTCAGAAGCAATCACTTAATAGTAGGTACTATTTGAAATGTGTTTGTCTCTCATCTCGAGCTTGAACATTAATACATTAGCATCCAAACTGGGGCGGCTCTGCAGCAATAAGATGGAAATGCAAAATTCCGTAGCGAGTAAATAATGCATAGGTACTGTCCTTTCACATTAATAGCTTTGGAACGGGCTCATTTCATTATGAAATTCTACCGGGAAAATTAGTAGAAGTAAGTATGTGAAAAGGACAGATTTGTTCACTTACATGTATCAAGAAAGAAAAGGCAATAAAGCAAGTGTGCATTGACGCGAGCCACAAACGAAATATGCTTTATAGTTTTAATATCAAACTAGTTTAGGCTCACCACTTCGTCCGCGTACGCATTTCAAAACCCCATTTAACCCACTTAGGGGTGTAATTTCGAAAAATCTTTTCTTAGTGGATAAGAAAGAACACACCCTCCTTTCATGTCTCTAGGACCAGCGGTTTAGGCTGTGCGTAGATATATTATAAGTCAGTCAATCAGGACTTTGAATTTTATACATATATATAGGTACCTAGCAGATTATGCCCGTGACCTATGAAATTGAAATGTAATTGAAATAATTTATTTGTAAGAAACATTGTCCTACGATATAGTAAGGTTGTTTAATAGTTATTGTAGACAAGTAAGTGAGAGTGGGGAAAGAAATACAGTAAGAAAAAAATACCATTTCTGATTGAGAGAAAAGCAAGGGTTTGGGAGATATTTTTACCATTTTGTCCCTTAGTAAATAGTTTTTAATCACTAGCTGTAATAATAATATTACAGAGACAGGCTATAATTACCTACAATATTTTTAACAAAGTTTATCTCTATGGTTCTGGGTTAGGGTTACAAACATTCGCATAAATATTGTAATGAGTGGTCTTGATATTTTGTGTATTTTATTTATTTATTCTTATAATATTTTGGTGTTCTTTCTTGGATTCATTTTTAACGTGAAATTCCCAACTCTGCCTATTTCGAGACATTCCTTCTAGCAACAATTTGCATAAAAATGAAACGAGTTGACCCTTAGGAAACCTTTGAAACTGATAACTTTATTTGGTGGAAAAAATAAATTTTGTTACAGTAAAATTTTCGTGATTGCAAAACATGAGTTACTTTTTATTTTGAAAGAAAGAAAGAAGCATAAAAAAATTGTTTGTTCTGGGATAATATGTTATTTCAAGCATACATAAAGTAAGGTAAGGTTGTTTTTGACCCATATGGAACAAAACAAAACGGCCCCGACTCAGCAAAAATACTGCAGACTTTGGGAAACCTGAGCGCTGGTTTTCAGCCGGGATCAGAATGAGCTATATATACGCACGAGCTCACGGCCTTCATGGTTGGATGCAATAGAAGGGGATTTTTATTGATATAATATAATAGTAAAAATTGGCCAAGTGCGTGTCGGACTCGCACAAGAAGGGATCCGTGCCGTCGGACAAGAATTAACACTTAATTTTTAGGGTTCCGTTCCTCAAAAGGAAAAACGGAAACCTTATAGGATCAATTTGTTGTCTGTTTGTTGATGTTAAAATAAGAACTTCAAACCCGAACATGAGCGTGAAGGAGAGACTAGCCGAAGGATACAAACTCAGCTGGCCTTGGAAGTCGTTCAACCGCCTCAGATTAAGGGTGGGAAAGTCTAAGGTAAACTTAGCGAGGTGGAGCTTCATCTCTGGACACGATACCACGGTAATGTTATCTATGCAGTATTCCAACTTCAAACAAACGGGCGAAACGCGAGCTATACCTACGCGCCTCGATCTCGCGGTGCAGCCAGTCGCGACTGTGCCGCAGTGACGAACGGACGGTGTTTTGTTTTTTAATAACCGCGCAATTTTTTCACTAAAAATAAGTTCAATTACATATTTAATATGACAAGTACATATTTAAACACAAAGTAGGCTAATGACAAGTACATATTTAAACATAAAGTAAGCAAATGTAATTAAAATGCCGGAGGCGGGCAGCCCTATCGCATGTTTACGTACCGCGCTGCTGTAGGTATTTATTTCAAAGATACGGCCGAGTTACAATACTGTATAGATAACATTACCGTGACGATACGGAGTGCATCTGCGGTCACCCGAGACCACACCCGAGACAGACTACAAGACTGAGTGCCCGGCGTGCCCGACAACCTGCACGAAAGAGGAGCTACACGAGGCTACCGACCGAGCTATCGCGGTTGCGGCTTTTTGGGCTGCCCGTATTTGAGGTAACCGTCGCGTCGACTCGAGAAGAAGAAGTTAAAATAATTAAGTAATTCAGCAAGTCCACTGTGTAATTTAGTCGTCGTTTCTTGGACCATAAGGCCCGTACTTCTAGTACAACAAATGATCCGCAGTTCCGTAGGGACGTGCCAAAATGGCTAAATTAAAATTGAGTACACTTTTGGACAGTGAATTTGTAGCGCATATAAAAAGCCGCAATGTCCCGTGCGCCTGGCGGGCCTCCAGCCTGGCGGGTTTCAACGATCTTACAATGAAAATCACTTACGATTTAATTTACAGTTCACTTATATAAGGTCGATTTCGTAAAACCGGCATCAAATATCAATCACTAGTTTAAGCCCGCGACTTCGTACGCTTGGATTTAGGTTTTTAAAAATCCCGAGGGAACTCTTTGGTTTTCCGGGATAAAAAGTAGCCTATGTAACTCTCAAGGTCTTAAATTATATCCATGCAAAATATCACGTCGATCTGATGCTCCGTTGCGTAGTGATTCAAGGACAAACCAACAAACCAATATAAGCTCAACATATTACCAGTATTTCAATCAGTACCTCACTATCCTCATTATAAAATGCGAAAGTCTGTTTGTTTGTTAGTTTGTTGGATTGTTGGATTGTTGGTTTGTCTTTCAATCACGGTGCAACGGATGGACGTGATTTTTCGCATAAAGACCTGGAGAGTGATATAGGCTACTTTTTATCCCGGAAAATCAAAGAATTCCTACGGGATTTTAAAAACCTAATTCCACGCGGACGAAGTCGTGGGCATCAGCTAGTAGTCAGTATAATATCAAGCTTGTTTGTCTATCATTAATTGTACATAATCATAAAGGTTCGTACGCACCTGAGCGGCGCGGCGCGGCGCTTCAGTCCGACTGCAGAACGCGTCACCTCAGGCCGCTCGACGGTGCCTACCGCACTACAACTTCAGTACGCGGCACCTCGCGTCACTTGCGCGTCACTTTTATACCCGTTCGCGTACGAGCGCGAAGCGCCGTGCCGCGCCGCTGGGTATGTCGCACTGACGTCACTGCACTGCGCGTCGCTTCGCTGCGCTTCAAAATATTCTCTCCAGCCGTGCCGCGCGGCAACGCGCGGTGAAGCGCTGTGCAGCGCCGCTCTAGTGCGATATGCGCCATACAAAATGATAGAAATGATATTTTGACGCTCTGTGCCGCGACGTGCAGCTCGCTGAAGCGCCGCGCCGCGCCGCTCAGGTGCGTACGAACCTTTAATGACACAGTTTACTAATTCAAAGAAACAATTTCTCAAATAGAATATTTTTACATCTCTACCAAGAATTCGAAAGTCACGGAACAGGAAAAGAAATTCATTAATCTGTCTTCTACTGAAATTCGAGGAAAACATAAATAATTTATTTCATAATTTTCATTGCATCATTTGAATTACAATCAACGCGAACGCCTTGAGCTGACCGATGTTTAATCTTCCTGTTTCTCCAGCTACAAGTCTCCTTGTTGAATAATCTGTGGTAGGTAATCGATTTTTCATTCATAGCCCATACATATTCAGGCAGTTCCGTCGCCTTCGGTGACGCTCAGTAATTGATTGCCCCGAGAGACCGTCCCTTGAGACGAATATTACAACGACGAAAATCTTCGACGGCTTAAATAATTCTAGAGAATATTATTATGTAATATACTAATTATTAAAATGTTAACTGCCTCGTTGGTCTAGTGGTTAGCATATTCGATTGCTAATGACGAGGTTCTGGGATCGATTCTTGGTTGGGTCAAAAATATTTAGGTACAGGGTCTTTCTGTTAAGAAATTATCATTGCTTGCCCGAAGGGAGTTGGCGGTGATTCACGTGAAAATCATCCCAGCCGAGAGCTTTCATGGTGTTAGGTACACGAAAACAATGTAGGTACCTATAGTACAATAGAAACCTCTCAAGCTATCCGTGCGAAGCTGAAGATGACGAAATTCTACCTACGGGTCATTCGGAACAAAAAAAATTATAGACTGCAATTCGTTTTTGCTAACAACTTTATAACTTCATGTTCAGCCAGCATCATAATACTAATTTAGAAAGCTTCGTATCATAGATCATGATTATTATTTGACTTTATATTAGTACTATTTAAGAGGTAGGTACATTATTGAGGTACCTACATGTACAGCTAAATACATTAATCTTATGGGACGATAGCTGAACGATACCTACGCTGCAGCAGCTAAGAGTAATGTTATGCTCGCTAGACATGCAATAAAGATATAATAAACTGAACACTCCCAGGTTATGAGATGCCTTCGCATACACTTTAACGTTCGCTGCACTTGGAGCATGAAGTTGGTACATTTATAATGTAGTGTATTTTGAACGTTATGTTATTTTAAACGGTATCTACGAGCACTGAAACAGGTGCGCTATTTCGATCGTAAAAGGTATAATCAGATAGTTGGGGAAAGTGATAAGAGAAAATTTTAATAATTTGGTTAAAATAATATGGTGTTGTCATAGAATTAGAAAATACCCACGTGTATACCCTATCCACGAAAATAAGTTAGTATAGCGCTCTCTTTTACGTAATCCCATGCAAATGATAAAGACAAAAATCTCCAGCAACAATTTTGAGTCTCAAACTTTGAGAATCAAAATTCAATTTAAGTTTATACTCACTCGATTATTACCTGCTGCGCGAATGCATTGTTAGTGAAAAGACAGAAACATTGATTTTATTTTGACATAAGATATCGAATTTGGGACAAAATGACACTCTGTAATCTGTTTTAGAATGCACAGGTCAAGCACTTTCATATACCCCACTTATTACAGTTATCTTACTTTGAAAATTGAAAATACTAATTATTTGTTCATTAACACATTTTTTTTTGTGTTATGTAACCACAAATCAAAAGCAGTCTATTGAGAAGAGCCAGCAAGAAACTCACCCAGCGGCGGCCGCCTCGCTAGCTACACACCTATAAATCATCATCATCATCATAATCAACCCATTACCGGCTCACTACAGAGCACGGGTCTCCTCTCAGAGTGAGAGGGGTTTTGGCCATAGTCTACCACGCTGGCCATGTGCGGATTGGTAGACTTCACACACCTTTGAGAACATTATGGACAACTCTCAGGCATGCAGGTTTCCTCACGATGTTTTCCTTCACCGTTAAAGCAAGTGATATTTAATTAATTAAAACGTACATAACTCCGAAAAGTTAGAGATGCGTGCCCGGGATCGAACCCCCGACCTCCGATTAGAAGGCGGACATTATAACCACTATATAAAATAAATATTATGTACAAAATATTATGTATCTATATGCATGAACATAATATTATGTAGGTACAGGTAGGATTAATTTATGTAGGTACTATTTGATAAAGTAATGAAATGAAAGCTTTGAAATGCTTTCATTTATTTGCGGACCACTGTGGGAATTCTTCTCATATTTTTATTTTGATGACTAAGTAGAAGAAAAATGTATCACAATATTATCAGCTAACGACATCAAAGGGACGACGAATATTGCTTTGGGGATTTCTTGATTTTTAATTAAATTGCTTCTTTTTGCAATTATTTAAATTCATAGAGCTTTTTGTGTAAAAAACTGGTCAAGTGTGTATCAGGACACGCATAAGGTAGGGTTCCGTAGCCCTGCTAAGTTGCTGAGGATTTTAGCGGTAATTTTTACATAACTGTATGAGACAAACATACGCTGGGTACAGTTTTTATTACAATTATAATAATACTTACATCTATATTTTTTCGGGGCATTATAATACAATAGGTATATTATATTATTTTTGTAATATCATTATGCAGTAAAATACTGGGTTCTTATCTAAGAAAATATGTTTAAAAGTGCATATAAATTAACGTTATGTATAAATAATAAAAATAAATCATTTTATTTATCTGCTGACCCCAGTGAAACTTCGTAACTTTTTGTAACTTTGATTGTGTGGAAAAATGTTTAACATTATCTGTTAACGACCTCGAAGGGACGTTGAACATTGATTCTTTGGGGACTTGTCGTAACTTGAGTTCATTTCTCTTTTTGAAATCTACATTGAAAAAATACAAAATAAACATTCTTATATTATTTTCTTGTAATATGACTCGTAGAGACCCACTGAAATGAACATAATATCTAAATATATAAAATGAAAAGGTGACTGACTGATCTATCAACGCTCAGCTCAAACTACTGGACAGATCGGGCGGAGGCATGATAGCCATTATCACGTAGACATTCGCTAAGAAAGGATTTTTGCAAATTCAACCCCGAATGGGGTAAAACAAGAGTTTGAAATTTGTGTAGTCCACTCGGACAAAGTTGCGAGCATAAGCAAGTTATTATATAAATACAGTGAAAAGTGTGACAAACTACAAAATTACAGTTATTTTTTTGAAGATTCTGAGCGTTTGCGAAATGCATCAAAAAAGTTTGACGTTATATTCTATACTAATTCAATCAGTTCAATACTAATGGTTTAATTTCCTTAAAAACATGTTCCGACAGAATATTTTTATAGAATTAAGGTACCTAAATGTTAAAAATCTTTTCCATGTCTCAGGTGAAATAAATCTTGAAAACATTTTACATTCTATATCACATGATAAAATGGTAAGCTTTTCCGGGCTCGTCCTTTTAAAATATGTTGAAAATACATTTATTATAATATCTCTCCAGGTTAGTGAAAAATTACACTGCTCTGCATCTTGTGATATTTGATATTTCACAACAAAAATGCCACATGAAATCATCATCATCGAATGAAATTTTCATTCACAATCATGTTCAAAGAGTAATATGAATTAGTACTTAATCAAAAGTGCTATAGATAAAGTGTTCCCCTAAGCAATTACCTACGTAAAAATTACCAGAGACACTATATGATATTATATCCCTCGGAAAATGACTCGTATTCCATTATTTATTTACTTTAATTAAAGAACATGCACAAGGTCAATTTTCTATCAGAAGCTCTAGAAATTAGAATGTGAGAACAAAAAACTTACAAAAAGTGGAGCAGTGTAATAGACAAATATATTACAGATAGTGTTTACAGGCGTCTGAAAAAAAATTAGACACTTCGTACAAAAATTTTAAACGAAAAAATAGTTCTTTAATTTTCAATCAAATCCATCAGTCTTATGTGCCCACAGCTGGACATAGACCTTTTCCTCCTCCGCCTTCCTCATTCACCGCTTCCCACCTCCTTCTTACGCATTTAAATTATTTCTCGTAAAATAGTTAAGTATTTTATAAATATTAATTTATTCATCACGGAATATTCCGATGAGACTTCGGACGATTTATGTTACTTTCACAGATAATATTACTCCTCGAGGAGAGGGAAGACAAAATTAGGCGACGTCTCGAGTGAGAAGCCGTATTCGTTACTTTCAGGTTACTTACCTAATTAGTTTTGATGTGAATTTGGGGTTGCAATATTTAGAAATATACTAGATGATTCCCGCGACTTTGTCCACGGGGATTTAGGTTTTTAAAAAACCTGAGGGGATTGTTTGGATGGATGGATGGCTTGGATGAATGGCTTCACGGTTGAAGATAGTTAGTTATGTATATGGTAGCTTTTTCTTTCATGGGCCAGTTTCCGCATACATGTGACTCGTGCACATGAGCGTTGATGCAGTTCCCTATTGCATAACTCCGCCAGCTGAGCTCGTTTTAGAATCCAAGCAAGCCACCCTGGTAGTGACGACTTCAGAGGGTATTGCTAGGGAGGAAACCTATATAGCCTCAATAAAAACATCCCCATTTAACATGAGGGCCTATTGACTGGCATAGCTTACGCATTGCCACTAGGTGTAGCATCATGACGGCATCCTTTAAGTCTAGGCACATAGAGCAATCTCTTAGCATTTTAGTAACTTCATGTTTAAAATCTTACAAAAAGTAGGTCGTTACCTACCTACCTACCCAAATAGTTTTAAAATCACTACACAACTTTTTTGTAAAAGAACCTTTATACAATTTTCCACCCTATTTTCATGAAGCAAAACCACACGTTACAAGACAAAGCAAACAGGTACCAAATAGTAGGTAGTGTATGTGCATGAAATGCAATCTCCCGTTTGGGGAAACGCGTTTGAAACAAAGCTTTGCATGTCGTTACTATACCTACCGCAATAGAAATTTTCTTTTATCTTCGGTCTATGTTTACATTGAAGATTAAAACACTTCTCTAAAACTAGTGGAACCAGTGTGTTATGGGCAGATTACACCTACCGAGTAGAGTGGCGAGTCAGTGTCCTCGGCAGATTTACTCAGTTGGTATAAATACTTTAACGAGTGCAATTTCGCCGCAATTTCTCAGCCACAGCACTGTCTCGGCCGAGTGACATTTTACTGTCTCGCTTCACTACTCGGTAGATGTAATCTGCCCATTAGCATCGTCATTAAATAGTGTAATACACAAACCATCAGTTAGAACATTTAATAATGTATGCATTGATAAATATAATGTGTACTAGCTGATGCCCACGACTTCGTTCGCGTGGATTTAGGTTTCTAAAAATCCCGTGGGAACTCGTTGATTTTCCGGGATGAAAAGTAGCCTATGTCACTCTCCAGGTCTTTGACTATAACCATGCAAAAATCACGTCAATCCGTTGCTCCGTTGCGACATGATGGAAGGACAAACCAACACACCAACAAACCAACAAACCAAAAACCAACAAACAACAAACTAGCAAACCAACAAACAAACACACTTTCGCATTCATAACAAGGGTACTGATTGTGTAACACTAATAATTTAGAACATATACATATAGGAAAAATGGAAAAGGTGACTGACTGATCTATCAACGCACAGCTGAAACTACAGGACGGATTGGGCGAAATTGGGCATGCAGATAGCTTTTATGACGTAGGCATCTGCTAGGAAGGGGTTTTTGAAAATTCAACCCCTAAAGGAGTAAAATAGGGGGTTGAAATTTATGTAGTCCACGCGAAAGAAGTTGCGAACATAAGCTAGTATTATTACATTTTATTGCTACACCAAAGTTCTAAATAAATTATCTCTCAGATGTTATTCAAGATAATATTACAAAGTATATAACGTTCTTTAAATTTTATTTTTTAGAATAAGTAGAATATTTTTATGAGTATGAGATTATTGTGTCTAGAATATTGTGCTACCTCATAAAGAAGTTATCAGTTCATTTAATTAAGTATATTTAAAAAAAATGCAGCCCAAAAATTCTACGAACACTGAACGATGTCCTTTGAAGACATAATATTTTACAGACACTCGTTTGTTAATAAATCAACATACAGTGGAAACTCGATTAACCGGACTAATAATAAAATTGTTGTCGTTAGGGATTCGGATAATCGAAAATCCGGATAATCGAATATAATATGAAGAAAAGCGGGTTTTGTGCATATTATGTAATAGTATAATAGTATTTTCAATTTTCTAAGTAAGATAACTATACCAAGTGGGATATCATAATATGCTTTGCCTGTACATTCTAAAACACGTTTCTATTTATTTTTATGCATAATAGTTTTTGATTTATCTTACAAAATGGCGGAAAAAATACTCGAGTATGGAACCCACGGTGCGTGAGTCTGACTCGCACTTGGCCGAACAAATTTTCGGTTGGTAGTCCGGATAATCACGAATCCGTATAACTGAGGGCCGGATAATCGAGTTTCCACTGTACTCACCTGCTCGTTAAAAATGTATGAATAGGTATACCTACTACTAATACACAGTTTAGGTGCCGTAATTATGTTGCTTCTGAATTAATGAAATGCATTCCTTTATGAGTTTTACTTTTAATAACATAGCTGTGAGCAAATTTGAATAGCACAGAAATAAAGTAAAGTTAAATTTGTGACAGAAACGTCCCACGGGATTATTCCACGGCCCGCTGGTGTCGCGGACTGATATTGTAAAACTTTTCTTCACGTAATCTGCATAAAAAATGAGGTAGTGGTCCGTAGTGACCCGCCCGTAGGTATGAAGAGGGATTTTGGAACGGTTAATTTTATGTTTTCATACCGAATGTTGTAAAATAAAGTTGTGCAGTTGCAATTTCGCTAGTAAATGGAATCCAGTGTTTAACAACTAGTCAAATCAGTATCTTTTTATCAAACTGTTACAATTACTGATAAATATTTTGACATGGACAATATGCCTATTATTTGTGAAAAATACTCGACTCTTATGTTTATCGCATGCTTATTAGTGGCCAATCGAATGTTTGGCTTCGGCTTCAACCACCTTTTTCTGTCATTCTAGTTTACCTACAGAGTTACAATAAAGTTAGCCACTATCTTTACAAAAAATATATTTTGGATGAAAGTACTAGACTAGATCAATCATAAAGTTCTTATTCCATAAGCGCCGTCTTGTCGTAACTTTATAAAGTGATCTCAGCGGTGCTCAAACCAGGAACCTTCCACGACTTTCAAGGAATCACATTTAACTTGCTTCAGACTTGGGATGAGCTTCACAGTAGCATAATATAAAATCTTGTACGTACACTGTAATGCGGAAAATTTAATTTAGTTTGAATTTCTCTGGGACTTGCGTTACCTACAGTTTGTCATCTAAAAACCGGCCAAGTGCTCGCGCAACGAGGGTTCCGTACTACAGTCCTATTTTTTCGACACATTGCACGATAATTCAAAAACTATGATGCATAAAAATAAATAAAAATCTGTTTTAGAATGCACAAGTTGGACCTTTCATAATATTATGTTACCCAACTTGATAAAGTTATCTTACTTCGAAAATTGAAAATACTAATTATTAGTTCATGACCACAATTTAATTTTTTTTGTGTGATTTAACCACAAATTCACGGTTTTCAGATTTTTCCCCGACTGTCTTCTATAAGACCTACCTGCCAAATTTCATGATTCTAGGTCAACGGGAAGTACCCTGTAGGTTTCTTGACAGACCGACAGACAGCAAAGTGATCCTATAAGGGTTCCGTTTTTCCTTTTGAGGTACGGTACCCTAAAAATAGAGGTAGAGTACCTAGTCTGTATTTTTTTTCTTCTCAAATTCTATACCCTATCCGCGGACTTCTCTTTCTGTTTGGCTCTATCATTTGTATGGGTACTTAACACAGAAAGCGTCACACTAATTACTTATCCGCGGAATTAAGTAAGTAAAGAGCAACCGCAGAGTTTCTTCGTATCTAGGGCGCTTCTAAAGCGTTCACCTAAAAAGTTACTCTAAAGGTCTGTGTGATTATCCAATCCAATCCATCAGCAATGTTCATGTTGTCATCCAATGTTTGCGTCCACTGCTGGACATAGGCCTTTCCAAGAGCGCGCCACCAAACACGGTCCTCCGCCTTCCTCATCCAACCGCTCCCCACCACCTTCTTCAGGTCATCGGTCCAGCGGGCGGGGGGTGATTATACCTATATCTATAATTTATTAACTATCGAGTTAGTTGCAATTAAAAATGAAACCCGAACCAAAAGGGAGAACCCCAATGGGAATTTACTGTTTAATCAGTCGCATCGACAAATCGGAAGTCATTAATACTTGATTTTCAATTGCAGCTTTGTTTGGTTTATCCGTGACTGTCAATAGTGGTCCCATCCGGCATGCAAACAAATTATCCCGATGAGTTATATCGCATAGCTCTAGGTGAAGCGCTGACTCTATATCGCATAGCCCTAAGTGGAGCGCTGACTCTACGATATTGCTAGAGACACGAGTGGCAGCGTCAGCTATTGCGACATTGCGACCCAAATTGGAGTTTTCTTTAATTATTGTAAACGTCCAAATTTCATTCTGATTCTTTTGTTACATCGCGTAGCATTAAATCCAAAATTTAGTATTGTAAATTAGTTTTAATTTTATTTTAATAAAGTAATTATAAGTAATAGTTTTTTTTGGGCCCTCCGGCTGTGTCTTCCTTCACTGGCGCAGTCTTAAGGGGTGGGATACTCAAGAAGAAGTAGTCATCGCGACAACTCTCAAGAAGTTCCTACATTCAAAGAACCTAGAAGCACAAGCCGAGGTGAATCCAGACATCGATTCAAGCCCAGAAGAAATGTTTATGTAAGTACATAGAACTAGCCTGTGTCCTTACTCCCCCTATTTTTTAAGCTTCCACGATTTTCCATCCTAGGGAATCAAACCCAAGAGGGCCTGCATCGAGTAGGACCTCTCGTAGATATAATTTAGATACAGGTAGAAAGTTAGAAACGATCAGGGAAGCCACCATGGCAAGCCACGATCCAGATACTATCCTTAAGGCCGTACGCGTGGTCCCCGAATTCGACGGGAACCCACACGTTTTACCTAGATTCATAAGTATTTGCGACCAGCTAGTAGGTCACTACATAGGGACCGAACCCGGGTCGGAACTCACTAATTTAAGTTTAATTAATTGTATTCTCAATAAAATCACCGGTCCAGCGGCGCGGTTCATAAACTCGAACGGAATAGCGGAGAACTGGGCAGGGATTAGGACAGCACTGATTAATAACTTCTCAGACCAGCGCGACGAGACCGCGCTTTACAATGATCTGGCTCTGGCGACACAGGGGAACAGTACCCCACAGGAGTATTACGAAAGGTGCCAAACACTATTTAGCACCATCATGACTTACGTAGTACTTCATGAGGCACTTCCCTCAACGGTAGAGGCAAAACGCGCCCTTTATAGGAAACTGGCTATGCAGGCGTATGTACGCGGACTAAAAGAGCCTCTCGGCTCCCGGATTCGCTACATGCGACCCGACAGTATCGAAAAAGCCCTGGAATATGTACAAGAAGAGTTGAATGCTACGTACATGCAAAGTAGGAATGAATCATTTAACGATAGGAAACACGCGGCACCGAAACCCATTACCGCGAACCCGATGGTGTTCCCACCACCGATACCAAAAGCATTCCACTCTTCTCCGTTTGTGCCTCCAATACAGAAGCAGGTTCTCCCGCAGCCACATCAGCAGCAACCTCTGCCTTGGAGACACGACCAGGTAGGTCGACCGAATCAGCATCAGCCGACTCGCACGCAACAAATGTTCCGTGCGCCGCCTCCCAATTATAACCCTAAAAGTAATTCATTTAGACTTCCCCCTAGGAATCAGAATCAATCTCAAGTGCCCATGAGTGGAGTTGTTTACTATACACCAAAGCAACTACCACCCACGAACTTTAATAACCGTGGATTCGCACCATATCCCCGCGAAACGAACGTCCATGAATTTAACTTCCACGAAAACTACTACGACTATCCTGAATACTATTACGACCCAGGACTGGACGACTATTACCCTACATATTATACCGACTATCCCGAAACCGACTGTGACGTGACTAACGAGCCCTCAGACGTAGAACCCGACAGAAAACCTACGACCTGTGAATCCCAATCGGATTTTCCGAAAGTCTCAACGTTAAAAAGACCAAAATAGAGGTAAACATCCAAACACAGAGGCAGCTTCCATACATCCAAATTAATAATCCCCCGATTAAATTACTCATCGACACAGGAGCTAACCAATCTTTTATTAGCCCAGAAGCTGTAGCCTTATACTTTCCCCACATTTCACCAGAGTATGACCCATTCGAAGTAACTAATGTACATGCGACGACTCGTAGCAACTATTCTATTACGATACCGACCTTTACAGAGTTCAACGACATGACCGATATGAAATTCTTTATATACAAATTCCATAATTACTTTGACGGACTCATAGGGTTAGATCTACTCGAACAATGGGAAGCTAAAATAGATCTTAAAGACAGACTATTATACACAGCAAATGCCGTAAACCCGATCGAAATGTATAACTCGCGCAATTTAAATTATTACGAAGACGTAATACCTGCGAACTCATCAAAACTACTCAGGTTACCTATTAATAGTCAAGACGGCGATGTTTTAATTCCCGAGCAGGTAATATCAAATTGCATCATACATAGTTGCCTTACAGCTGTTAAAAACAATCGAGGAATTATTGAGGTCTTTAACCCGACTCCACATGACGTTATTTTCTCCATGGATAGGACGATTAGTTCCGAAATTTACAACCTAGAAAGTTTTCAAAAAATTAATTTATCATCCCGTGCGAAAGAAGTATTATCGCGACTTCGTACAGAGCATTTGAACCCCGAGGAACGTGCAAATTTAGAGATCCTATGTTCAAGGTACGCGGATATATTTTATATCGAAGGGGAAGCGTTAACATTCACCAATAAGATTAAGCATCGCATTAGGACGAGTGACGAAATCCCAGTACATGGTAAAAACTACCGATATCCCTTTGTTCATAGACAGGAGGGTAGGGATCAGATTAAAAAGATGTTAGAGCAGGGAATAATAAGACCCTCGGAATCCGCATGGAGTTCACCTATTTGGGTCGTCCCCAAAAAGGCAGACGCCTCCGGTAAAACAAAATGGCGGCTAGTTGTGGATTTTAGGAAGTTAAATGAAAAGACCTTAGACGATAAGTACCCTATCCCGAACATTACGGATGTTCTCGATAAACTCGGTAACTGTCAATACTTCACCACTTTGGACCTCGCTAGTGGGTTTTATCAAGTAGAGATGCACCCCGAGGATATCCCTAAAACCGCGTTCAATGTTGAACACGGACACTACGAATTTTTACGCATGCCTATGGGATTGAAAAACTCACCATCGACTTTCCAGCGCGTAATGGATAACGTTCTTAAGGAATTACAGAATACCGTGTGCTTAGTTTATCTCGATGACATAATCGTTTTTAGTACATCCTTGCAGGAACACTTAGTTAACTTAGAAAAGGTATTTAAAAAATTGAGGGAATCCAATTTCAAGATCCAAATGGATAAATCAGAATTTTTAAAATTAGAAACAGCTTATCTAGGCCATGTTATCTCTAGGGAAGGTATTAAACCTAACCCCGACAAAATTCGAGTTATAAAGCACTACCCAATCCCGAAAACTACTAAGGAGATAAAACAATTTTTAGGTCTATTAGGGTACTATCGCAAGTTTATTCCTGACTTTGCTCGACTGACTAAGCCCCTCACGCAATGTTTGAAAAAAGGAAATAAAATTACCATGAACTCTGAGTATATTAATTGTTTCGAAAAGTGTAAGAATCTTTTAACTAATGATCCCATATTACAATACCCAGACTTTAGTAAAGACTTTATCCTCACTACTGACGCATCTAACGTTGCTATCGGTGCCATACTATCCCAAGGTCCCGTAGGTTCTGACAAACCCATTTGTTACGCCTCAAGGACTCTAAACGAATCCGAACTAAATTATAGCACCATCGAGAAAGAATTGTTAGCCATTGTATGGGCAACAAAGTATTTCCGTCCGTACTTATTTGGTCGAAAATTTAAAATCATAACCGACCATAAACCCTTACAGTGGGTTATGAGCATGAAGGAACCCAACGCACGACTAACCCGTTGGAAGCTCAAATTAAGTGAGTACAATTTTACTGTTGTGTATAAAAAGGGTACAGCAAACACTAATGCCGATGCCTTGTCGCGAATTCAAATCCATAACGAGGAGTTTAGCTCTCTTATAGCAAATCCTTCGGTGGACCATATTTCAATAGGTTCATCCACAGAAACTACTCATACTAGTAGGGAGAACTCAATCCTAGAGATACCCATAACTGACGAACCATTCAACAAATTCCACAGACATTTGACAGTCGTAAGCGACAACACCCGCATAGGCAACCCTTCTGCAAGCCAGCAGAAATTAGCTCCACGGTATATCCAGGACAAAGTCCTAGCCGACCTTCCAATCCATATCTATACATCTAAAAAGAAAAACCTAATCGCAAAACACAGACTCAAACGAGTTCCTAAGAGTCATAAATTGTTACAAGATACTTATTTCTACTGGCATCCCAATGACCCTCCTGACAGTTCAAGCAACAGCGACTCAGACAGTACACTTGAAAACTTGGAAAATGGACATGGACTACTACCGTTTAAACTTGGACCAACGAGACTAATAATACACTATCATTCATTTTTACAATATATCTGACTCGACGATATTGAAAACAAGGTTTCAAGTTCACAGATCCAATTACCCGACTTTAAAAGATCCTTGGAAAATGACACCTTCGCTTTATATGAATTAAAAATCGATTATCTTTACGGCAAGCTAGACAATGTGTCGATCCAGCTGGAAACCTTAGAGCCAAATCGTTCAGAGCGAGGTCTCATAGACGGATTAGGGTCGTTAATAAAAAGCATCTCGGGTAACACAGATTATACAGACGCAATTAAGTATAACAATGCTATTAAACTCTCTAGATTTTATTAGAGCTTTTAACACGCATCATTCGACTTTAAGTATAGATAAGATGGTAGACAAGCTTAGGATCATTTATAACAGGGAACATGTTATAGAACTAGAGCTTAGGCAATATTATAGTTTTAATTTTCCAATAGTATCAGTAGAGTCCTTTGATTTATATAGGCTAGCTGTATTCCCAAATAGGAACAGGCAGGCTCTCTTTCCGCCCTTTCCCTACATCCTATCCAACAGGCATTTGTTCTTGTACATAGAGGCTGAATGCCCGAAGTACAACAATCAATGGTACCTCTGCGAAAAGAAGAGTCACAAGCTTCGAACATCATCGGACTGCATCCAGAAATTACTTCAAAACCAAACTACAGACCTTAACTGCGGTATAACCACTACAACCCTCTTTCAAGAAGCCATAGAAGAACTAGATGGACGAAACTATATCCTATCTTTTCCACGCCCTACGCAAGTTCACACCTTGTGCAACAAAGAAGACTTCATCATGCCAAGAGGAATCTTCTTCAAATTATCACACGACGATACCATTCTACGTCACACTATCAAGTACACTCGCACTCACTAGTGGCATCATAATTTTCCGCCGATGTAAAAGCACATCTGGAGTCAAGACTGGAGTGAAACCCAATCTGGAAAAGGATCACCAAGAAGACGGAGACCCCGGCAGACTTCAGGAGCAGCTTCCAGCAACATTTTGTCACAGTTTTCCCAAATAGTTGCTGATCTCAGGGTGGAGGAGTTATATCGCATAGCTCTAGGTGAAGCGCTGACTCTATATCGCATAGCCCTAAGTGGAGCGCTGACTCTACGATATTGCTAGAGACACGAGTGGCAGCGTCAGCTATTGCGACATTGCGACCCAAATTGGAGTTTTCTTTAATTATTGTAAACGTCCAAATTTCATTCTGATTCTTTTGTTACATCGCGTAGCATTAAATCCAAAATTTAGTATTGTAAATTAGTTTTAATTTTATTTTAATAAAGTAATTATAAGTAATAGTTTTTTTTGGGCCCTCCGGCTGTGTCTTCCTTCACTGATGCGATAACTGTACTATTGCGCGGGTTTAATTATATATATTTTTTAATTAAAACAATAATGATTAAAAGTGCCTATTACAACCCTGTAATTTTCTGACAAAAAAAATTAACGTTTTAGGCCTAACCCGGTAGGTACTCGAAGTCGGAACCTCATGATTCGTAGCCGAATGAGGTAGGTAGTCAATAAACCAACCATGGAGTCAAAAGTACGATACCTACCACTAATATAAGGTAGATATTTGCTGTATAAGTCATGCAAATTGCTATTGCGCTGGAACCATGTCTCATTAACATCGAAATGACGTCATTTTGACGTCAGCCGAAACAAAAATATACCATCAGCTCGAAACTTCAGTATGACCAGTCTAGTGCTGACGTCACTAAAATGGCTGCCACGCGCATTAGCAATTTGCGGGATTTATACGCATAGTATACCGCGCACGGTTGAAGCTCTTGCTTTGGAAGGGTCGGCTACAATCTGCTACTGCTGTAAAGTTTTGTATGAAATCTATACCTACAGACCTTAAACTGTAATTGGACGTGTTGGTTTGTCTTTCAATCACGTTACAACTTGGACGATCTCGTCCAAGCGTTACAACGGGGCAACGGATTGGCGTGATTTTTGCAGGGATACAGTTGAAGATCTAGAAATACAGATCGGACATAGGCTACCTACTGTTTTAAAAATGAAAGAGTTCCCACGGGGTTTTTAAAAACCTAAATCCAAGCATCCAGGTATTAAAAATTTGTAACATCGATTCTTACGTCATATTCATAGCAACAAACTCCATTAATCTTTTTCGGATTTACCTACTCATATTACACGAATTTTGAACGCTATCCCAATAACATTTGAATTGTTAAGCAAATAGCGCCGAAATTGGGTAGACAAACAGAGTGAATTCGAAAATTTAATGCGAGCTGAACTAGTGACACAAATAGAATGAAACTGTTGTATTCCGTATACAATAATATAATCATATTAACTTATAGTAGGTTTGATATTGAGGAAGGAAACGATAATTATTTTTGTATATTGTATAGAAGCTGGCGTTACTTTGCGGAAGTCCATGATATTATACAATGAACCAAAAGCTTAATTTTCTGAAATCCGGTTTAAGCAGATTACAGCAAATTAAGTTTTTGGTTCATTGTAGATAATTATTTTCTCAATACAAAAGTTTCGTGTTTAAAAATATTTAATATGCATAGGCTTGCGCTTGTCTACAATCATTCCGGATCCAATACAGTGATACGGTCTAGGTTGGAGCACGCTTGTCTAGAAGATGACTATTTACTCATGCCTTGAACATATTTAGGTCATACTTGGCAGCAAACAGACCACGCGTCATTCATAGCTACATGCAGTGTCACTGTCACGCCCATGATATTACGACTGACCTATGGTTGTCCGGTGAACAAAAGGACAAAAAATTCAACCGATTTTGATGCAGTTTTTTGCATTTCACAAGTAGCGCGCTTGCAGGTGCTGCAGCTGCTTTTATACTTTTTAATTTTCCCTTGTAGAACATAGGTATGCAGCATTCATCATCATGATCAACCCATCGCGGGCTCACTACAGAGCACGGGTCTCCCCTCACAGTGAGAAGGGTTTTGGCCATTGTCTACCACGCTGACCAAGTGCGGATTGGCGGATTGGTAGTATGCAGCATTATGATAGAATAATATTGCAGAAAATATTCATTGAAGCTACTTTCAGGGAAATAGTTAACTCTATAAGAACTAGCTCCCGAATAAAAACTACTTACTTATATTGTAACAACATAGCTTTCCGTTAGTTTAAATAAAAATAATTTGGTCTTAGATTGACTTGGAAAACCTATCGTATAGAAAGATCGGTTTTCAAATCGCAATAAAGAGTTGTTGAATAACGTATGAAGCAAACCGTTTTCGATGTTCGGGACCATTCCCAATTCATGACCTAGGGTTGCAAAATAAAATTTTATACGTCATAAATTCTATATGATTTTTTTTGGCAAGTGACGCCCGTTTCTATGATTTATTTTGGTTCGTGTGGAATTCGATGTATAAGGGAACTTTGATACGTTAATTGGAATTTAAACTTACCTACCATATTACAAAAAATTGTTTTGTAAAATTAAAAGATCAAAAGATTTTAATATAACTAGAACACAGGATTTATAATCTATTAGACCGGGCTGATTTTGTCACGTGTTCTAATCTAACGTATTTCTTATCTCATAAGAGAGAGATTACAATCATATTATAAGTTTACGTGATAGAAAGAAAGGCGTTTGTTAAGTTTTAGGCCGCAGCGCTGTGCGTTAGGTACTCTTTATTGCGTCGTCCCGTACCGTTTCTTGACATTATGATGATAAGAGGAATGCACTATAGAATCCAGTGCGTTAAGTCATTTAGATAGTTAGGTAGTTACATAGTTAGGTATATCGAACACCACCTTCCACCATCTAAAGTAGACCGGCTGACATCGCATGAAAATTGGTCTAAGACAGCAAGCGGTCATCTTAGGTGTGAAGATTTTAAAATTGTTATAGTTATAGTTAACCTTAGGTGTAGTGTAAGACCCATTGGCAGAGCCGAGGCGCGGTGTTTTTCTTGATAACAACTCAAAACTTTTTTACTTATCTGCGACCCCGTACGTGGCAAGCCCAGGCGGCGCCCATTCTCGTGTTTTGACGGTAAGTCAAAAGTCAGAAAGTTGCTAGGTAGTTGTCAAATAGATTCAACTCTACTCCATTAGGTACGTGGGTACGTCTGTTTGCGCTAGCCCTTAGTAACGTTAGTTTCTTGTCTACGAGTTATTATTTTCATATCAGGTTGACAATAATACCTAAACAATGAAGGTATGCATTTAATTTTCCAAGTAAAATAAGCTTGCACATTTTCCGTCAATGAGTATCTCCAACTGAGCTTAAGTAAGTTCTCAGTTAATTTCGCAACCGCATAGGGCTACCAAAAATTACTTTATAAAAACAGTAAAACTGTTTTAGTTAAGAAAAAGTTATTCATTTTTAGAAATTTGGAAGAATTTTATTCAAAAAAGACCTAATAAATAATAATAAAATGTTATGTTCTTTAAAATAACTATCTTGTTTACTTTCCTGTGATTTAATTTTAATATTGTGAATATTAATCTTTTTTCACACTAAATTATAAGTTGATAGTTTTTCATTTATTAGCAGGTAATTTTATCTAAATAATATAATTGATGAAATGTACTAACTTTGTGCATCTAGTAGTAAATAAAATAATAATATTCATAGTAAAAGAAATATGTTTTTTAATTTTAGCATGCATTAGAGACAACCCTAAATGTAGTTGAATGCGTACAACAATGCAATTTTGTAGACTTCGTGCACATCAGCTGGCAAGGAAGAGTTACACCGAAGTTAAATAATAATTAGTCCAAAGTGAAAACTTCGCTACTATATATTTAAAAATAATCATTCCAGCAGAAAAAAAAATATTAAACATTTAAATTTAAAAAATCATCATCTCACCTGATGTGGTGATCGTCGATCGATTGATGGATGGCCCACTGCCTAGCACGAGACTCCTCTCAGAATTAGAAGGAGTAGGCCATAGTCCACCACGAGCGATGGCTAAATGCGGATTGACGATAAGACTTTGTCGGTACGTTTCTGTATGGACGGCGTATTTCTAGCTAAGACTATAGGTAAGGTAAAATAGGCTAAGGTATCATTAGATACGTTCTAAAAGAGACTGCAACAGGTTTCATTTTGTACTATTAAAGAGTAACAATAATGGCAGGATCTTTTCGTTAATTGCCAAGTAAATGTAGCTCGGAAACACAATTTATCATTCCTTCAAAGCGGAAAAATTCTTTTAAAAGCGGAAAGCGGTGAACAAAAAGCAGGTAGATTTCCCAATTAGCCTTTCGGATTAAAATGGTAAGAAATTACGGCACTCGACAGCCCTAGGACAAACCGAGATGCATCCAACAATGCAGACTTGCAGCTAGTTGCTCGTTAATTAGCAAGGAAATGCCGCGCCGGAGCTAACTTGTTCCTTCAAAGTGGAAACTTTAGCGCTAAGTATGCGAAAAGTGATAGAGCGCGGTATTGTCTGTAAGAGATGAGAGCGAACTTTCGGGAAAAACGGCCTCATGCATGGATATTTCGTGCTGTTCATTCGTACTCTCATATTGTCTGTAGATAGGGGTGTTTTGTTTTTACCTCGTCATAAAATATTTACTAAGCTAAGAAAGTTTTTAGAGTTCCGTACCTCAAAAGAAAAAAAAGAACCCTTATAGGATCACTTCGTTGTCTGTCTGTCTGTCTATCGTGTCTGCCAAGAAACCTATAGGGTATTTCCCGTTGACTTAGAATCATGAAATTTGGCAGGTAGGTAGGTCTTATAGCACACTCCAGGGTAAAAATCCAAAAACCGTGAATTTGTGGTTATGGTTACATAAAAAAAATGTGTTTGAAATATTAGACTATATATAAGTCAGACCCACCGCAAGGTATTAGGTACCATTCGATAATGTCGATATGACTTAGAATTAGAGACTATTTATTAAAATCTATGTTAATCCCACATTTTATCCAGCAAGACAGATAAATATTTCTTTCTCCTTTGCCTAGATTTAAGTCCATATGAATATGAACATATTTTCAGAATTTTCTGCCTTCGTTCCATAAATATAAATTATTGTAGCCATTTTTCGTTTTAATACCTAAATGAGAAAGGTTAAGACTGCTTACGAGGAAATACTGCGGGCAGAAAAGTTATTATGTTCCGTGCATACCTAATTGGACGGTTAAGCTGTTATCCTTCTCGATAATTTTCTTTGAAGAGCGCTCAATACATAAATTATGTGATGTCGATTAGATTTTTATTATTGGATTGGATTAGGTTTTTATTAGGTACCCGCTAGATGATGCCCGCGACTTCGTCCGCGTGGATTTAGGTATTTAAAAATCCCAGGGGAGCTCCTTTGTTTTCCGGGATAAAAAGTAGTCTATGCCCTTCCCCGGGATGCAAGCTATCTTTGTACCAAATTTCGTCAAAATCGGTTGAACGGTTGGGCCGTGAAAGGCTAGCAGACAGACAAAGCGGTACTTCGCGCCCGAGCATAGGCTCCTACTCTATAAGGCGCAAGTCCGCCCTCACATGGAGTACTGCTCCCACCTTTGGGCTGGAGCACCCCAGTACCAACTCCTTCCATTTGATCGGATCCAAAGGCGGGCTGTTCGACTTGTGGACGATCCCAAACTAACCGCCTCGTTGGAAAGCCTGGAGCACCGCAGAGACGTTAGCTCTCTATGCGTGTTCTATCGCCTGTATAATGGGGAGTGCTCTGAAGAGCTTTTTGACCTCATTCCACCCTCTTTTTTCTACAACCGCACCGCGCGCCACCGTAAGGAATTTCACCCTCACCATCTGGGTGTCTGGTGCACTTCGACCGTCCGCTGCGCCAGATCCTTCTTTCCACGCACGTGCAAACTGTGGAACCAACTCCCATCGGCGGTGTTCCCACTAGATTATAACATGGGGTTATTCAAGGGGCGGACCAACAAATTCCTAAAAGGCCGGCAACGCATCGGCGGCTCCTCTGGTGCTGCAAATGTTCATGGGCGGCGGTAATCACTTAACATCAGGTGACCCGCCTGCTCGCTTGCTCGCTATATCTATTAAAAAAAAAAAAAAAAAAAAAAACAAAGAGACAGACACACTTTCTCATTTATAATATTAGTAATGGATTTATTTTAGGCCTTTATTCTTTTCAAGAGCTTTAAATCATTTGCTTCATCTTCAAACAATAGTGTGATTCTCAGATTCTGTAATATTTTCGAAAAAAAAAACGGTGTTATTGCTTGCAAAAAAATAATGGTTAGCTAGATTAATATTCGTTTAGAAATCTATACTCCTGAACAAGAATTATATTTGATAGATAAAGATTTTCCAAAATGGCATAGATAATGGATATACCTACCTGAATGGATTTTTTTTAACATTAGATAAGTTTTACATCTATCGGCACTTCGAGCTCTATTAACTAATATCAATAATGCTCGGCACTATTAACTTATTAATTATAATTAAAATTATATAAATAATTATGCTATTAATTTATTAATAGCATGTCGGTGACGCGACCTTGAACTTTTTACCCATCCCAAAATCGCCGAACGCGTAGAAGTTATCACTTTAAAAATTGATTCAAAACAAAAATCAGCCGTGTACGTTAGGTTGAAATAATGTTAAGGTCAATTTAAGTTAGCATTGTCACGCATTGTGATGGAATTATAGCTTCAGAACTTATCATAACGTATTCTCTAAGACACAATAGGTTGTAGTGTTAAACGCTTAACCTTTAATCAAGTGCGTTAGCCGGCTTAACATTGCTTAATCTATGTCAGAACTATACGCAGTTGAACTGAAGCAGGGTCACGGTATGTACTATGTTTGGCTTAATCTGGGCTTAGATCTATTGCTTATTCAGTGAGATTGTACCGGCGACATACTATTACGACATCAGATGAATTTACATAATAGGTATAGATAATACGCATTACCTTGATATTACTAGGTGACTTGCATCGGCTTCGCACATGATATGATAAGTAGGTGTCAAGATGGTCTTGTGTCAGCTCAGCAAGATTAGTAAGAAGCGCAAGACAATCACTTCCCATATTATCACTACCCTGTTTGTTATGGTTTATTTGTTTGTCCTTCGATTACGTCACAACGGAGCAACGAATCGACCAGATTTTTTGAACGGGTATTGTTAAAGACCTGGAGAGTGACATAGGCTACTTTTTATAACGGAAATTCAAAGAGTTCCCACGGGATATTAAAAAACCAAATCCACGCGGACGAAGTCGCGGGCATCAGCTAGTTTTTCAAAACTAAAAATGCCCTATGCCATGGAATCCGAGTTTTTTGTAGTTGTGTTGAAATCACTCACGATAGTTTAAACGTTAAAATTTCCACGTCTAGTCTATCAAGTTTAGTACCTGAACTTTTTTATACCTACTAACTAGAAGGTAGGTATAGATAGGGTACATTAGTTTGCCTCAAGACCTCAACTAGTTTAATGTCACCGGAGGTCAGTGGAGGATCTCTACGGGATTGAGGCTGAGACTACTTTATGAAGTTGCGGCAAGATATAGAGCTATAAAATAGTGGACTAAGAGCTAGTGTTTGCCAGACCTTAGTTACTTTATAAAAGCTGAAAATTTCTCGACGTATTGTCCCCAACACTGATAGCAACGTTTGTTTGGACGTGTGTTAGGATCATGGTGGCTTTCGGAGATAACAGGTAATAAAGACGTAAAAAAACTTACGTCAAAGTATAAAGTCTTATTTTCTTTAATTTTCTTCAGAATAGTATTAAAATCACGTCATGCATTGCCAGACAGTGTCATGGCAACACCAGCCAGACACCCTTAAAGTTTAAAAGTTTAAGGGTGTCTGGCAAGGGGTTGCAACAATACTAAGTGTTTGGCAATGCATGACGTGATATTTTCTAATAGGTCCTATTCGGAATAAAATATAAATTAATTAATTTGAATTGAATTATAACGCTATTAATGTGCAACTGCCAGAAGATTTAATTTTTTTTTTTTTTTTTTTTAATAGATATAGCGAGCAAGCGAGCAGGCGGGTCACCTGATGTTAAGTGATTACCGCCGCCCATGAACATTTGCAGCACCAGAGGAGCCGCCGATGCATTGCCGGCCTTTTAGGAATTTGTTGGTCCGCCCCTTGAATAACCCCATGTTATAATCTAGTGGGAACACCGCCGATGGGAGTTGGTTCCACAGTTTGCACGTGCGTGGAAAGAAGGATCTGGCGCAGCGGACGGTCGAAGTGCACCAGACACCCAGATGGTGAGGGTGAAATTCCTTACGGTGGCGCGCGGTGCGGTTGTAGAAAAAAGAGGGTGGAATGAGGTCAAAAAGCTCTTCAGAGCACTCCCCATTATACAGGCGATAGAACACGCATAGAGAGCTAACGTCTCTGCGGTGCTCCAGGCTTTCCAACGAGGCGGTTAGTTTGGGATCGTCCACAAGTCGAACAGCCCGCCTTTGGATCCGATCAAATGGAAGGAGTTGGTACTGGGGTGCTCCAGCCCAAAGGTGGGAGCAGTACTCCATGTGAGGGCGGACTTGCGCCTTATAGAGTAGGAGCCTATGCTCGGGCGCGAAGTACCGCTTTGCTCTGTTGAGCACCCCAAGCTTTTTGGAGGCTAATTTGGCCTTGCTTTCCAAATGATCGCGGAATTGAACCTCGCTCGAAATGTGGACTCCAAGGATCCCAATGCTGTTGGAAGGTGTGAGGGGAGTGCTCTGAAAGAGAAGAGGCAGTGTAAAAGGGGACTTCTTGGCGGAAAACGCGCAAACCTGTTTATATAACACATCAAAATACTTATTTTACTCAGGACGACGATGATAGCACTAAGCTGACTTGTTTCTTATATTTTACTTTATTTTATTTATAGGTACGTAGTCGGGTTACAACTTTTTAAACTTTTTTTTTTATATAAAATAACGAGGATCTGGCACGCGCTGGCTCTCTCTTTCTCTATAGTACTTGGCTTTTGATATGTCCAGCTTTCTTTAATAACTTATACAGACTAGGCGGCTGGGTCCCGAGTCTAGTAGAGCTTAAGTGGGTGGCACGTTGATTTTTACTACTTGTTACATTTTGTTGCTTCTCTATTAAAAGTAAGAAAGGAAAAGGAGAAGAGCGTAAATCTGTTAATATTAAAAAAAAAATTAAAGTGTCATATTTCTTGTAAATTGGTACGGAACCCTATGTGTGTGAATCCGACTCGTACTTGACTGATTTTTTATTTTTGTGGTCCCGATTTTACTTTACTGACAACAAAGAGAATAACATAACAAGGTGTTAGGGTTTTTCTTTGCAGTGTTAACAGCTAAATCTCCAACATTTATCACGCAAAACGGATTAACCGCTCAAAAACAGAGGGACCGTCGCGACGGTTGTCACCTTATTTTTTATGCAGATTAAATTCTCAAAGTTCCCTCAGCGGCGAAGCTGAGTATTAACTGAGTTTACACTTGTAGTGACCACTTCTAAATTTAATTTGCCCTTTTCTTACCTGTATACTCTATACATGTTACCTACATCAAAAAACTTAAAAAACAGAATTTTTTTTTAGAAAAATAGGTACCAAAAATTTTTTTTATTTGGTATCTCATGGCTTACAGTACGAATCCCAAGTAAGTAATCAAGTTAGGCTGCATCATCACTTTCCACCAGGTCTGATTGCAGTCTAACGGACATTCAGATTTAAAATAAATAAATTCACAAATTATTACAATTAAAACCACGAAATAGGACAAACAGAAACTGTAATAAAACTTTGTGGTGTAGGTCGTCGCACGTAGGTGGTTAGCAATTCGACAAAACGCAAAAATATGGCTTCTACTCCGAGATGAAATTGCAGAATACATTTTTAGATTAGAAATAAAATAATAATAATAAAAATGCCAGAGACAAAGCATAAAATATTCAAACCCTACGACAAGTATAGGTTTCCATACACCTGGGACCCGTAGACCGTCAATTCTAATATCGTATGCTTCGCGTTCCAGGGTACTTTATTTTATTATCTTTTATTAGATTACACTGAGCCTTTTATGAATTAGGTTAACTGAGCTGTAGTTTTGATGCTGAACATGTTGTAACTATGTTTTTACGGGTTACGGAAAATTCGAAACTAGAAAAAGTTTAGATAGATACTTAGTGAAAACTTTGTAAAGGGGTAAATTATTTATTGCTTTATCATAATCCAGCTTTTCTAGTTTCCAGAATACTACTTATATAGATTCACGTTCGAATCGAATTGCTTCAATTCAGTCAGTGTTGATCGACCATATCTAAATATATAAAAAGAAAAGGTGACTGAGACTGACTGATCTATAAACGCACAGCTCAAACTACTGGACGGATCGGGCTGAAATTTGGCATGCAGATAGCTATTTTGACGTAGGCATCCGTTAAGAAAGGATTTTTGAAAATTCAACCCCTAAGGGGGTGAAATAGGGGTTTGAAATTTGTGTAGTCCACGCGGACGAAGTCGCGAGCATAAGCTAGTTATATTCTAATGCTGTAGGTACTGCCCACAACTGGGTGAGGAAATAAAATGCGAATTGTACATGTAAAGAGCAACAGTGAATTATTTATATGAGCGAGACCACGAATGTATGTCTGTACGCATAAACAATATTATAATGGCCTCTGCTCGCCGCCATACCTTTTACCATATTTGTTTTATTCATGCATTGTTCAATTCACTATGAAATATTGAACAAAAGTGCGACACGCGTTTTCAAAATGGGCAGAATTGAAATTGAATATTTCAAACAATTTTCACAATATACTTTTTAGACCCATTTTCCTACATTCTGCTGATCGTAACGACTCTGTAGCTATAGAATGTCAAAACACAATGGTTTTACTTCTAAGCTATATCGAATGGATATGAACTGAAAAACATTATCTATTTCTTTTCGTAATGATAATATTGTAGTAATTAATTACTTTGTTATTGATTGAAACCAAGTTATTTAAACCAATTCAGAGTAAATAATTAGACATAAAATTATAACACATTATAGCATTACAGTAAGAAAAATAAAACGAATATAATTATTTCCATAACAAGCTTTATATATTTTTTATAATGAAAATGGCACCGATTCTAAGCACAACCTAATTTTAGAGTATTCGCACCCTCTTCTTACTATTGTAATATGAAAAGGACAGAAGCAGTTTGACATTTCTAAATTTAATTTTTAGATGGTAAAACCCGTGATTTTAGCACGCACTCGCGAACCTACTGTTTAAATTTGTATTGTGCACTAAAATTTAGAGTCTTTAAATGTGAAAGTCATGTTCCGTTCCTTTTTTAGCATTAGTAAAAAGAAAAGGATGCAGATATTCTAAATTTAGTTTAGAGAGAGACTAGAGAATCGGGGCCAATATTACACTAAAACTTAAAGCTAAAGGTATTGTATTATTTTCATATAATAATACCAAGTTTATTTTTGAGAGCAATACGTATAAATTCCTCTTAATGGCCAAGAATATGACAAATATACATACTAGATGCGATGCAATTACTCAGCATCAATCAAGTCATGAACAAGATTACAACAAATCAATCAAGACACGAGGAATGGACTAACGTCGTCGACGATTAATCAAGTAAGCACTTTGAATGCTGTTAGGGAACCTGGGAATACTAAAATATTAAGGAATTTTATGTACTTGAGTATTGTATGTTGAGATGGCAATCGGGGTATGAGGCGGGAGACGCCCCGCACACCCACACGTCACCCGCGCTCGCCCGCACCGGGTTAGCGCGGGGGCTGTGCAGGTGTGCCGGGTGTTCCCTCCCCAATTGCCATCTCGGCAGGTCGCGTGCTATAGGTAGGTACCTATCTAATTCCTGTAAATTGCATGACGGTATCCTTAAAAAGTGGTGATAGCCTAGTGGATAAGACGTCGTCCTACTATTCGGAGCGCCGGAGATTTGATGCCAGGCACGCACTTTTAACTTTTTGCTCTTGCTCTATGGGTGAAGAAAAATATCGTGAGGAAATCGGCATGTCTGAGAGTTCTCCATAATGTTCTCAAAGGTTTATGAAGTCTGACAATCTACATTTGGCCAGCGTGTTGGTTTATCATGGCTTAAAACCTTGTTTCTGAGAGGAGACCGTGCACTGCAGTAGAGGGCCAGCTATGGGTTGGAATGATGATGTCAATGCTAGATATAGGTCTTCACAAGAGCGGACCACCACACACGGCCCGCCTTAAACAGAAGTAGATGCATTTTCGAATTTATAATAATTCCATTAGTTTTTTAGGTATGAACGTAAAAATCAATTAGCTTTACACCTTAAATTGAAAAAATAAAGGATATTTTCAAAACAATTATTTCCCTTCCTGAGATTTTTTTTTGGGAAAACTCTATTTACAATAAACCTCACAGTTATCCCTTGTCACACGTAAACTGACAAAAAAGGCTTACACGTATCTCATGCTAAAAAGGCTTCAAAGAAATCTTTTGAGCTTCAAAGTTTAGGGTGCACTGATTAATGGAATATCCCCTTTTCGTTGCTATAAAAACAAAGCCACAATACTAACGACACTTCAAAGAGATATAATGCTTATTACCTCCTAGAGGAGCATATCACAAGGCACCAAAAAGTAGCCCAACTAATGATTGGAACTGATGAAAATATTCTGTCTTATAATTTTACCTGTGCTCTCAAAAGTATGTGAAGTCTGCCAATCCGCAATTGGCCAGCGTGGTAGACTATGGCTAAAACCTTTACACCCTAACAAGAGACCCGTGCTATGTAGTGAGCCGGCAATGGGTTGATCATGATGATGATGATTATAGTTTTATCACATAAAAGTTTTGTCATCAAGCATCACATAATTTAAAATGAAAAGTCCTGACTCACTCGCTGTCAGACTCATTAAAGTCCAGCCCTAGCCTTTACACCTAGAATCCTAATCAGAGGTTCCATATACAATGTAGACAGGTATATTCGGCCAGTATTTTCGAAACTCTCACGGGATATGGGTTTGACAGCTACAATATGACGATTGCAATCACCTCTAATTAGCTGACACTCTGCACTGCTAAATTGGCTGACTTTAGGCAGAGTGAACCAGACTGAGGAAACTCTAGGTTTGATACTGAATCGACAATCTGTCAGATATCAGGCTAGGGGTGACGTGAAATAGGGGTACCTATAGTCGGTTCATAGCCTACCTAGCGCCAAATGTAGGTAAGGTAACATTTGACGCCTGTCAGTGTAGGTGAAGCCTCGACGTTTTGTTACATAACGTCGTCATCGTCATAACGTCATCATCAAATGTTCTTTAGGCCCTAAGGTAAAATTGCACTGCTGATACTAAAAATTTCATGCTACAGGGTCTGCTTCATTTTGCGGAACATTGCATGCTCTATAGTAGGACATCTCTCTGTAGTACTCCAAAATAAAAGCAAATTTGCTTAGTCCGCTCCTCAAATGAAATGGCACTACGTAATTGTGTTTGTTTCAGTCAAATTACTCAGTCTGGGTGCAAGTGGCGTCGTTAGCCTTCGGCCTCTCCCATTGAGCGTCCGGTCGTATGGTCGTAATAATTAGCAGTCAGATGCCACTAATATATTTGACAAGTTTGGGAAAATCACGTTTGTCGTATACATATATATGTACTTTCATATATTTTAGGGATTCCTGATATTTTATTACGGTATTGTTACACCCGAAATTTCTCATTTCTTACGGCCTTAAACGGCTTCAGGAAGAGAGGCCCTTTATTATTTTGTCAGATTTTTGATATTTCTGCGCTGTTTAAAAGTCAAAAGTCAAGAAAAATAAATATCCTCAATTACAACGATTAAGAAGTGCCAACAATATAATCTTACGCCCACCAAGGACTAATTATGGTAAACGAAATATTACTTTTGAAAGTGCTCAATTGTATAATAAACTTCCTAAAAATATTAAAGATTGCAAAAGTGTAAACATTTTTAAAAAACTACTCAAAGCCCATTTTAGCAGTAAAACTTAAACATAAATAATCTTATGAAATTAATTGCTAACTTATCAAGTAGAAACAATATTTTTTGTTGCCACATCTAGTAACCAGTTTTGAATGAATCTATGTAATCTTTGCAGTGAATCAGCCGTGGCTCGTGTCGTCCGTCGATCGACCCGCAATGCGTCGGTATAATTTTGTTATGATGGTGCTTTAAAATTTTAAAACTACCTACTAGTGTAATTATTATAAAATAATATCATACTTAACATGTACCTACTAGAAATTAGAAATGTATATAACCTATGATTACCTACTTAACCTATTTTAATTCGGTACCTAGTACCTACCATGTATTCACTGTGCGCTTTAAGATACAATTTTGTAACCCACTTTTTAATAGCCTGTAAGTTCCATGTAAGTGGAAATTTCTTTATGGAACAATAAATGTCTTAAACCAGAATCATCGCGCTTGAAGCTCAGAAACCTTTAGTTTTCATTAAAATTAGGTTAAAAGTAGGTTAAAAGTAGGTTAGATACAGCGTTTTGTCCGCAAAACTTATTAGGGTTCCGTACCAAAATGCTAAAAATGGAACCTTTCTGTGGTTTCTCTCCGTCAATCTGTCTCTGACCGACTGACTGACGGAAGTCGCACCATAAAGTCTAGTCGATTATTTCAAGAACTGTTAAAGCTATCGTCATGTTTGGAATAGTTGTATATAATAGTGGCCCATCATCATAGAATTTTTTTTTTAACTATAAATAATTAAAAAGTGGAGATGAAGTTTCAAAGTAAGATAACTATACCGAGTGGGATATCATATGAAAGAACTTGACCTGTATATTCTAAAATAGATTTTACTGAGCAGACCCAGCAAGAAATTCAATAGTTGCTTTTTTTATAAGACAAAATGCAACTAATATATATTACAATACTTTGTAGGCTGTATTTATGCAACCTTTTCTATGCAACCTTGCTATTAAGAAATTCGTGAATATTTTGTTATAACCGCGACTTAACACAATATGTTGCTTATTTCACACAGTATTTTATCAATAACCAATTCATATTATAATAATTAAGTTTTCAGTACTGATACACGTTCAAATGTTAACATTAAATTCAAGTTTGTAGCAATACTTATAATATTATAGAACACATTTTTGCAAATCTTAAAAGGAAAGGAGAAAATTCTTAACAAATTCCCTGCCTGTCTGAATAAGCTGTACGTATTTCAATGGTAAAAGGATTTGTAAGAATACCGATGAAGTAGTCATTTAAGAAAATATCTTCTTTCTACTTGGTAAATGGGTAGAATATTTTCAGATTTGAAATATTTTTTTCGGTGTTTCTTTTGAAAAAATATGTACCTACTTAATGTAAATTTTTATTTTGATACTGCTTAAAAGATCCCTAAAGATTTTACTACAGGTAATTTTTCTTTTAGAAATAATTTATAATTATCAAGTAAGTAATTCAAAAGCATTCTACACAATTAGGTATTCTTAAGCTTCTGATAGCTGTTATAAATTGCTAGATGATTTCCACGACTTACTACGCGTGAATAGGTTTTTTTAATAATCCCATGGAAACTCTTTGATTTTCTGGGACAAAAATGAACCTATGTAATGTCCGGGATATAAGCCATTTATGTACCAAATATTATCCAATCGGTTAAACTGATGGACAATGAAAAATATCATACAGACAGGCCTACCTACATATTATATTGTATACAATTTCACATTAATTGTAATATAAAGTACGGAATTGTGTTGTAGGTATATATTTTCAAGACAATGCATGTTTCGGTAAAATATACAACTCCGTTGTAGCCTACCTATAAACTGTTTCTATTACAACAGTCTACTATTGTACCGTATGAGAAAGTGATGCCAAATCCCCGTTTCTAAGTAGGTCGAAAAACAAGGCCCTTTCTCGTTATTTTCGTGACTCACAGCTCTTTCTCAAACCGAACGGGTACGTGTGTGTGTCGTTCGACGAGAAAAAGATATAGTTCCTTGAGGAAATGGCCCATTCGCCGCCCTTTCCAGCTATCGGGTATTAGCAATTTGCTTTGAGAGATTTCTTTTTGAAAATGGATTGCATTGGAAAGGGAAATGGGAAGAGGTTACAGTTTTAATTGACTTTTTTATGTGAAAGGATCTCGAAGCATTGCATTATTGTCCCAAGAAAATCTTTACTATTATGAGATTAAGGTGGTCACGATCCTCGTAAATATTATGGATTATGACATAGAAAAAAGGTGTTCTAAGAATTATTGAAGTGAAAGAATGCCTTCATAAACATATTATATCATAGCTACAAATTATATTTTTAAGATTAGTTTATAAAAATATAGACTAAGAAGGCTATTTTTATTACCTGACTGACTGACTGATCTATCAACGCACAGCTCAAACTACTTGACTGATCGGGCTGAAATTTGGCATGCAGATAGCTATAATGACGTAGGCATCCGCTAAGAAAGAATTTTTGAAAATTCAACCCCTAAAGGGGTGAAATAGGGGTTCGAAATTTGTGTAGTCCACGCGGACGAAGTCGCGGGCATAAGTTAGTATCTTCGGAAAATTTTGATAAGTATAGATAAAATAACAATGTAGTAGAAATTCAGTACTCAGTTAGCTTACATGCCAGTGACATTTAGACTTTTTTGCGGAAAATCAAAGAGTTCTTGCGTAATCAAAAACCCAAATCAAGTAGCAGCTATCATCTAGTAAATTATAAAGTCTCATCCAATTAATTTTCAGGCCTTCAAAAAAACTTATCAAAGTTCTAAAAGTTTCTGTCAGCGTCAGGCCCGTATCAAATAACAAAATGCTTTTACAAGTGTTTCTGAATTAAACTGCTAACGACAGACAATTTAAAATTATATTAGACTAGCTGATCTCCGCCGCTTCGTCCGCGAAGATTTAGGTTTTTAAAGATCCCGTATAGCCTGTGTCACTCAGGAATAATGTAGCTTTCTACTGGTGAAAGAATTTTCAGGTGAAAATCGGTTCAGTAGTTCCAAAGATTACCCCCTACAAACAAATTTAACGACATTACCTCTTTATATAATAGTATAGAATTAGATAGATAAAAAACTGTATTTCCCTAGATATTAACTTTCTGCGTTATATAATCTTACTGCTGAGTAACGTGAATTATCATAAAGGTTGGGGTTTTCTTGGGATAATAAGTAATCAACGTTATGATTTCATTTTAGTTTAAAGGGCGTCTATTAGATTTAGCATAAGACTTTTGCTAAGCAACACGATTCTTCTAAACTTTGGAATAATTTATACGTGATATTTTTAATGACCTGCAGAAAGCACAATCAGTGTGCCATAGTTTTATTGCGGCATTTTAGAGTTCCGTACCTCAAAAGGAAAAAAGGATCACTTTGTTGTCTGGCTGTCTGTCCGTCTGTCCGTTGTGTTTGTCATGGTACTCCCCGTTGACTAGAATCACGAAATTTCGCGGCCGGATAGGTCTTATAGCACAAGTAAAGGAAAAAATCCGAAAACCGTGAATTTGTGGTTACATCACAAAAAAGAATAAAATGTGTTCTCGGGAAAATTAATTTACTAAATCACATAGGTATTGGTGGCGCAGTCCGTCATTAACTTTTAGGTATACCTTGTACGATGGTACAGAACTCTTCGTGTGCGAGTCCGACTCGCACTTGACCGGGTTTTTTATACAAATGTCAAACCCACGAGAGATCTGTTGAATTGATTGAGCTAGAATTGCAGAAACAGATTAGAAAAAAACCGACCGGATCCTGCATAGGTCAGTCAGTGTATTTGATTAAAAATAGAAATGCGCTCGAAGCAAATAGAAACAAACGTATAAAGTCCGGATTGATTGCGTAGTTGTGGGGAGCGAGAACCTCCCTTGACAGATTACGCCGGCTAAAAATTAATCAAAACGTCTAAGGCTGAGCCCCGCCAGCCAGGCTTCTTTGTTTCATTAACCAACTCGTGCAATGTAATTACCTACTCCTTGATCTGGGTATCTAGGTATCTAGTATCTACCTACTTATAACTTACTAGCTTCGCATGGGTGGCAATGTAGATACTTATGTAGTGTCACTTCCATACTAATATTATAAATGCGACGACCGCCGCCTCCGTCTCGTTTTGTTGCGCATTATATTTGTTAATTTTCGATGGAAGCTTGATTTCTTCCGGCATTTTGTTCAAATATCGTCATATTTCAACAAATTAATACAAACCAATATTAAACTATACCTATAAACCTTCCTCTTGAATCACTCTATCTAATAGTGAAAACCGCATTAAAATCCGTTGCGTGGTTTAAAAGATCTACGCGTTCATACATACAGACAGCGGGAAGCGACTTTATTAATTATACTATGTAGAGATAATAATGTTGAGTGACGTTGAGTGAGTTCGAGGCACGAGGGGGAACTTATTGGCGTAGCGTCCATTTTTAACCGACTTCAAAAAAAAAAGGAGGATTTTTATTTTTTATGTATGTTCCCCGATTACTCGAAAACGCCTGGACCGATTTTGAAAATTCTTTTTTTGTCTGAAAGGGTATACTTCAAAGTTGGTCCCATTTCAATTTGGTGAAGATCTGATGAACATCTTCGAAGATAGATACTGGAACTCCTCAACGGATAAGAGTAAATTGCTCGCGCTCAGTGTAATAGCTTAGTAAACAGTAGATTTTTAACCAGTCATAGCATAATTCCATGGGGCCACTAAAAATTGTGAAATAAAATTTTTTTACAAAAAAAATAAAAACCGACTTCGTTACACAAACACAACAACACAACACAACACAATATGAAGTCTAGACGATTCGCGCAGCTAAAGCTAATTGGCACCGGCACCAAAAAATATTATTATGGAACTATATTAACTCTTGTATACATAATATAATCAGTAATAAATTAAATTATTTTTCAATTTTTAGTGTTTGTGTAACGAAGTCGGTTTTTATTTTTTTTGTAAAAATTTTTTATGTTTACGCGTTTCATATTTCATTTTCAAAAAACATCGCTCCACATGTTCAAATATTAATTTACTAGCTGATGCTCGCAACTTCGTCCGCGTGGATTTAGGTTTTTGAAAATCCCATGGGAACTCTTTAATTTTCCGAGATAACTGACTGTCCTGATCTTTGACTATACCCATGCAAAAATCACGTCGATCCGTTGCTCCGTTGCGACGTAATAGGAGGAGAAACCGACAGTACAACCAATTAACAAACCAACAAACCAACAAACCGACAAACCAATAGACCAACAAATCAACAAAAAACACACTTTGGCATTTTTAATAGGGGTAGTGATTTAACTTTTTGATTAACTTATACCTACCAAATGGTATACCATATCATTATTTAACGGGCAATATTAGATCATCCAATATCAATATGAGCACAGTATGAACTACGTAGTACGAACCTCACCGCCCTTTGTAGGCTGATTGACATTTTAATTATTGCTTCGTTACGTATACCTTTCCCGTCGCTTAATCACGTTTACGTTATCGTAGCCGTAGATCGTTAATTTCGTTTCATTAAACGGAATCCGAAATTAAGGTCGAGTTTTTTCGCTTTCAGTTAAATTCGACTTTTTGTGCCTTTTATAAAATACTAGCTGATGCCCACGACTTCGTACGCGTGGATTTAGGTTCTTAAAAATCCTGTGGGAACTCTTAAATTTTCCGGGATAAAAAGTAGCCTATGTCCTTCCCCGGGTTGCAAGCTACCTCTGTACCAAATTTCGTCAAAATTGGTTAAACGGTTGAGCCGTGAAAAGCTAGCAGACAGACAGACAGACAGACACACTTTCGCATTTATAATATTAGTATGGATTTTGCTAGAGTTGGTTTAAATTTCAGTGTTTGCTGCAGTGTATTAAATGCAATTTTTTTTTCGCTTCTTAAATGCTTTTTAAGAAGCGAAAACAAGTTTGACTTTCGGTTACTTCCAATTGGAATGATTACAGTGTCAAAATAAATTATTTCTTAGGGATTATTAAATAGAGGGTCTTCCAAAACTCGTAAAACTCACGTCCACTGTTAGTTTTAAGTTTCTTAACCATTATAAATTATCGATTTAACTAAAAAAGTACTACAAATTACGTCAAATGTGTACGACGTCTCAACTGTGAATTTTATTCAAGCTTCCTACTAAGCGACCGTTTCGCCGTTTGATAAAAAGTAGCTGATTTGACTAGTACCCATCATCCCTATCGTCCAATTGAGTTGAAATCTTACAGACACGTGTGGTTTGGATGATAATAGCATCTGCAATGAAAAGAGCATCTGTAATGATGGACGTGGGAGGTGGAGAACTCTCTGATGGCGTATGATTGATACGGAGATAGTTTGCATCCCGGGGAAGGACATAGGATATTTTGGTCTCGGAAAATCGAAGAGTGAGAAAAAGTTCATATTTATTTTGCACAGCCGCTATATTGTCACCGCAAAATACTTATAACAACATAGTGACATCGACGACATTAGCCAAAAAGTCGTCTGCAAAACGTGTATCGTGCTATGCGATGTCGTTGAATGAGTAAACAGTACATTAGAAATTTTACCGTGCCGTACGGTGAGCCACGCAAAAATGCCTTAAATCATTGTGATAATGTAAACGTGTTCTCTCTATACTTTAATGTGGTGCCGTGATCGAGTCATGGTCCCGCCGTGAGCACGACCCGTGCAATTGGGTTGAAATATCGAAAAATAAAACCATCAAATTAATCGTGGTATGTACCCGTGTTCTCTTTGTTTCAGCATGTTCTCTGATTAAACCTACCAACATTGCATGATCAGCTTTCAAAGCGGATTTCAGATTGTTAATCGTTAATTTTACGATTCCTTGATAACAGTTGAGGACATTAGCTAGTAAATTGTAATACACAAATTTTGCTTATCTAAAATCATTGTGACAAAATGTAAACGTGCTCTCTCTGTTTCAGCATGTACTGACTGAGATTGCCGCATTTAGATTGCATGATCAGCTTTCAAACCAGATTTCAGATTGTTACTCGTTGATTTTACAATTCCTTGATAACAATCCAAATAACCAGCTTTGTTTATTCATTGAGCTGTCCCTTTACATGTAGAGTAAATATTTGATTCGAAATAATTAGAAAGGTCTAAACGGACCGATGAACATTGATTACATTGTAGAATTATTGTTAAATAGGTAAATCAATACAACCGTAAATTTTCGTTGGTCAATTGCAAATTTAACATTATCTATATATATAAAAGGAAAAGGTGACTGACTGACTGACTGACTGATCTATCAACGCACAGCTCAAACTACTGGACGGATCACGCTGAAATTCGGCATGCAGATAGCTGTTATAACGTAGGCGTCCGCTAAGAAAGGATTCTTCAAAATACAACCCCTAAAGGGGTAAAATATGGGTTTGAAGTTTGTATGAAAGCCTGTCAGTTTTGAAGTGTCTATAAAGAAGTTTTGTAGTTAATATTTTTGCAATTAGCAGTATGACATATTTTATTAAGCTCATATGTTAAAATCTCATAGATAAAGATCAACCCTAAGGGTGTAAAATAGGGGTTTAAAATTTGTGAAGTCCACGCGGACGAAGTCGCGGGCAAAAGCTAGTTATAAAATAAAGTCACTTATACTTAAGAACAGAGCCATTTCTTAATCTATTAATCACAGGAGACACTTTTAAAAAATAGTTATTAAAACTATAAAAAACTCAATTTGTTAGAATCAGTCATACGAAATCGAGAAAAAGGGGTAAAGTCGATGAAAAACCAGAGATATCAGCTATGTGATTATTGTAGAAAATAAGAAAATAATATAGTCAACTTTAAATTACAGGAAAGCCCATTGTCAAGTTTCAAATATCATTATATTTTTCAGGTTCCGTACCTCAAAAGGAAAAAAGGAACCCTTATGTATACCCTTCTAAGTTAAATAACTATACCAAGTGGGGTGTCATAATATGAAAAGGCTTTACTTTTACATTCTAAAACAGATTTTTAATTATTTTTGTGTATAATAGTTTTAGATTTATCGTGCAAAATGTCGAAAAAATGTACTGTAATACGGAATCCTCGGTGCGCGAGTCTGACTTGCACTTAGCCGGTTTTTTTTGTTAGTGCTCCCTTGATGGAAATATTCCAATCATTACTATACAACTTGGCATAATACGTATAGGATAGGTAGAGAATAAGTAGAGAACGTCCCATAACATAAAATTTAATTTTACAAGCGTTCAATTATCAAAACACACTCCTCAATTCAATTTACCAAGTACATGCATCACTCAGCGTCTGCTCAATTAATCTCGTACTAAATGCATGTAGCACAAGAGATGCTGGTCAATTTTGAGGGGTTGCATGTCATAATAATACGCTAACGTTTTTTTTAATTCCATCACAAGTCCATTGACTGTGATTTCACCGGGTAGTAAGTGATGATACAGTTTAAGATCGAAGCGAGCTAATGAATGGAAGGATTATGGCAGTTTTATTAAACACCCTTTATCGGTTTCTACACGGCATCGTTCCGGAACGCTAAATCGCTTGGCAGCACGGCTTATCCAGTAAGGCGATAAGTAGTACGATTTTGCACGTCACGGGCATCAGCTTGTTTGTCATATTTAGGTTATGCAGTACAACCATCTTACACACTTTCAGCTTTTCTCTAGTTACCCAATTCACCACCAAACCGCAAGACGTCGGGCGAATTTCCATCCTTATGTCGTCGACATTCCATCTACACGCATGAAACGTTTTGCGTCATCATTCCTCATACGCATGGCTAAGGTTTGGAATACTCTTCCACGATCTTTGTTTCCTACCAATTACAACCCGGGTATCTTAGTTCCATCTTAGGCCTCATCATCACTTTTCATCAAGTGTGATTGTGGTCAAGCGTTTGCCTATAGTGAATCAAAAAACCCTAAGAAATGTCCACCAACTCTCAGAACGATAGTCGTGTTACGTGATGTTCTGCGTCGTAACACCGAGCGCTTTATTATGAGAGAGTTTCAACTGTTATGGTTTTTGTTTACTTTGAAATTCACATCAGGCGACGCCAACTGTGGTGGCATTCCTTTTGAATCCTGCAAACTGAGGAGCTTACTATTATATGTACGTACTTACTGAGTATGATAGGCAACACAGGTTACTCTTGGTCATATTATTATACTTTTTATTTCATTTATTTTATTCTTTTGTTCAAAATTGGATTTAAACTTCGATCATTTTTATTATTGTTCCAATAATTGATGCTTGTCACTACACTTCGTTTCTACAACCATGGCTAGGTTAGAAAGACGTTTTGTGAATCGCAGTAGGTTCCAAAAAGGGACAGTCCACGTAATAAATCTACTATGGGTTATGATACTCGTCCGCAAAGAATCTGCACCGGTCTGCCGTAATATTTCTCTAGTGATCAAATAATCAGGATATCCGTATCCGAACTCAACGGTTTGCGGTCACATAGTTCGAAAAACCAATAGATGTTGGAGTCCCAAGGTGCTAGAATGATGACGTTGCATCGGAAAGCGTAGCGGTGGCAAAGCCCCAATGTGGGCAGACAACATCAAACGAGTCGCTGGATTCAGCCAGCGCCGGCTGTGGCGTCCGCGTACCTACTAATTATGTCCTGAAAAAGATCTACGTCCAGCAGTGAACGTCTATCGGTTGACAATCAGTACCTATATTATTATGAATGCGAAAGTGTGTTTGTTTGTTGGTTTGTCCTTCAATCACGTCGCAACCAAACAACAGATCGACGTGATTTTTTGCATTGATATAGTTTAAGACCTGGAGAGTTACATAGGCTACTTTTTATCCCGGCAAATCAAAGAGTTCACACGGGATTTTTAAAAAACCTAATTCCACGCGGACGAAGTCGCGGGCATCAGCTAGTGATGAATAAGTAAGTAGGCTTCATTAGATTAAAGGGAATTGAATAGGTAATTCTTTAGATTGAACTATGACTAAGTAAATGTGTACCACTTATACTATTGATATACAAATTACAAGTAGCTCATACTTGTAATTTGTATACCAATAGTTAATCTATCTTGGACTATGGCTTTAACTTCAGTTACCGACTGTATTCTAGTAATACTACATTTCAAGCAATGCTCGGTTTATCTCCGTTGACGTCTTGCATACGTGATGCGAAGGGTTATGATGGAAACATTAGAGATAATAAATGGGGGACTATGTTACTTTAAAACCCGTTTCAACACTAAACAGTATAAATGGTGTTATATTTTCCTAGAGTAATATTTTTTGCTTTGCTAGGTATTCTTCACTGCTGAGGTTCGTATCAGTGTGTTTTTGTCTTTTATTTTTGACCTATGGTGTGACTTGTCTGCTTAATCACAGATACTTCAATTTTATTTATTTGTATAGATATGGTTAAGCTGTGAGCATAGTGGTTAGGACGTCCGCCTTTTAATCGGAGGTCGGGGGTTCGGTCCCGGACCTCTAACTTTTCGGAGTTATGTGCGTTTTAAATAATTAAATATCACTTGCTTTAACGGTGAAGGGAAACATTGTGAGGAAACCTGCATACCTGAGAGTTCTTCATAATGTTTTCAAAGGTGTGTGAAGTCTACCAATCCGCACATGGCCAAAAACCCTTCTCACTCTGAGATGAGACCCCGTGCTCTGTAGTGAGCCGACGATTGGTTGATGATGATAATAGATAGTACTGATTCAAGTGGTCTAAGTATCATTTTTAAAGCATGAGATTTTTTGAACTAGGTAGGTATAGATGTAGGCTTGCGCTTCACTGCAATCACACCAAACAGGAGATGATGCAGCCCAAGGTTGAGCGCGCCTGCCCAAAATTGAATGAAAAGTAGATTGAATAGGCATATTCAATAGCTAGCTTCATTAGCTTTCATTAACTAGCGGTAAAAACGGAAGCGGAAAGGCGTTCAAAATTCTAGCAGTGCGTATTAGAATCGAGGAAGCAAATCGCTTCGTATAAGTCCGTGGGATTTCGATTATGTAGGGTATTGTAAGGTAAGCGTAGTATGCATATGTAGAGTAGCTATGTAAGTAAAATAAAAGGCAGTTATAAGTAAACTCAAATCACGTATACGATAAAGACCTCCGTCTCACGACGAGTACAATGTAGACACAGTGAATGCAGGGGTACAACAACTTTGGTATTCACTTCGTCTTTATAAACTTCCCGCGGCACGTTTTGCAAGTGCTGGATGCTATTTGAATATTACCCCCCACATTTTACTACCAGTGAAAATGTCTTATATTTCTATAAAAAATATTTGTTTTTTCTTTGTGGACCTATGTAGTAACTTCAAATATTTTAGGTTTATTGAAAACTAGCTGATGCCTGCGACTTCGTACGCGTGGATTTAGGTTTTTAAAAATCCCGTGGGAACTCTTTGATTTTCCGGGATAAAAAGATGCAAAAACTCATGTCGATCCGTTGCTCCGTTGCGACGTGATTGAAGGACAAACCAAAAAACCAACTAACAAATACACTTTCACATTTATAATAGGGGTACAGTGATCTCGTGGGAACTCTTCGTTTTTCTAGCATAAAATTAGGTAGTTATCGGGATGTAAGCTATCTTTGCATTTAACGTCACATAATATGGTTAAAAGAATGGACCATTAAAACGTAATGATAAACATTTTTTGCACTTATAAAACCAGTATGGAATTAGCGTAGCTAACTTTTAGTAACTAATTCATTAGCACCAATTAATTTTAGTTATGGTTTCGGCCCTACGATGAAAGAAGTCCTAATCGCCTCAATAGTATAATTACTATTTAGCTGCAGAGGCTACGTTATCGGAATACAATCTATAAAATTTCATCACAATCGTCTAAAAGAATGGGCTTTGAAAAGGTGACAGACAGACAGACAGATCCATTCATCCATTTGCATGAATTAATTTTATTTATGGTTTCGAACCTACGATGAAAGGTATCCCAATGGCCTCTACAGTGTTACAATGGTTTATACTATACAATATCACGGGCGCTGTAATCTCATCATAGTGTTTCCTTCCCGCGGGCGATACGCACGAAACACGGCACAGTGTTTGAAACTACGAGTGATGTTGTCATAATGTGAGATCTTGCAGAAAACCGCCCGAGGCGCGGCGCGAATCTTGTTTAAGACGTTATGTTTGTTGTACCGAGTATAATTTATGCTTACGGTTCCATCTAGATCTAGAAATTAGTTATAATATCACGGTTGGCTGATTTATTTAAAACAAGATGATGCTTGCGACTTCGTCTGTGTAGATTTTCGTTTCTGAAGAATCCTGAGCGAACTCTTTGATTTTCCTGGATAAAAAGATGCTTTTATCTATCCCCGGAATGCAAACCAACCTCTGTACCAAAAAGATGATGGCCGTGTGTTCATTTAAGTGAATTTCTAAGGTCCATACAAATTTAAAAGTATAACAACGTTGCTAATTAGTCTATTGTTTATTTGGGCCGTAAGACTCTGTATGAGCTTCTTTCGAATTTGTAGGCGTTAGTTTTTGGACAAGATTTTGCTGCTAAATCGCTTATTTTGTTCTATTTTTACTTAATGTTTTATTAAAAAGCAACATAAATTTTGTGAATACGACCATTTTATCATCTCCAAGAAGTCTAGAAACATACTTTTAAAATGTTATTTGAGTAAAATAATAAATCTTAAGTCAGGTCATTGATTTAAAGCAAACACAGCAAACAGCTTTAGAGAAATTTTATTTCTATACAATATTTTTCTTTCATAATATTTTAATGCACGGCTTCGATGTTCAATACTGAAAAAAATATACGCATTTCAAAAGTTATACCGAATGGAGTGTACCGTTTACCGGTCAAGTCATTGACTTCTTAATCTTTAGGAGAGCTTTTCTGTAGTTTTCTCTGTAACTATATGAACTTGATCACTTTTTATTTTAAATAATAATTGTAAATAGCATGAAAGCGGACGCTTTTCAAACGTTGTGGCAAACGGAGTAAAAAAGCAAGCTTCAACAGAAAGTTATTTCAAGAAAACAAATCAAAATAGATTTTTCACACAAGGTCGCGTCGGTTTATGAGTTACTAGTTGTCCCAACTACATAAATGAGGTTATTTTTTTTTATTTTTTTTCTAGAACATTTTCTTTATCTATTTTTTTTATATTACAATAAAACTTAAAGCTAGCCTTATCTAATTACTATATAAATCATGACCGCGTGGAATGGTGATAAGAATACTGGTAATACATGAGGTAAATAGCGTATGTTACTTCCCGATAAAATGCTTATAGCATTCTAATGGTGAAAGCATTATTAAAATTGGTTCAGTAGTTTTAAAGTTAATTGATTACAAACAAATCTTTCCTCTTTGTAGTCTTAATCTATCTATCTACATTCTTAATATATAAAAGGAAAAGGTGACTGACTGACTGATCTGTCAATGCACAGCTCAAACCACTGGACGGTTCGGGCTGAAATTTGGCATACAGATGGCTATAATGACGTAGGCATCCGCTAAGAAAGGATTTTTGAAAATTCAACCCCTAAGGGAGAAAAACAGGTGATCATAATGATGATGATGAAGGTAGAAAAACAGGTGCTTGAAATTTGTGAAGTTCACGCGGATGAAGTCGCGGGCAATGTAGCTCAAACTGCTGGGAGAAGTCATGTGAGATGTTGCATGTAGGTTTTCTCCAAATTTCTAAAGACGAGGACCCCGATTTTTTACGTCATCCGAACGTGGACTCACACCACGGCCTAATGACTAGTCAGACCAACCCACTCAACATCATCCTAAGCCGAGATACGTGCCTCACAGGAGAGGCCTTAGGCGAAAGTGTGTCTATCTGTCTATCTGTTGGCTTTTCACAGCTCATCCTTTTAACTTTTACGAAATTTAGTACTTACAGGGATAGCTTCCATCCCGGGAATAAAATATATAGGCCACTTAGTCCTGGAAAAACAATAAGTTCCCACGCGGTTATTAAAAACCTAAATCTACACGAGCAAAGCCGCGGGTATCACAGTATACTAAGCAAACAATATACTAGCAAGTCATTCACAATTTGTTCAATAAAAGTTTCGAATGGAGCTAGTAGCCAGTTCAATAAAACTGCAAAGGAGAGAAACTAAAACTTTTTCCGTCAGACCCGTGTCAAATGATCGTGGATTCCCTTTTGACCTCGTCTAATCTTGTCAATTTTACCCTTGATTGAAGCCTTGAGTGATTACCTACTTATCTACTCTTCATAATAAAAGAAAAATATACTTAATCAACGCGATATGGTTTTATAACCCGGACAATTCAATCACTGGCAGAGGAACTACCTATAGAAATTTATAATTTCTATAAGCATGGTCTGGTGGGAGGTTTCCGCTTGTCACACTGTGGTTGGCAAATAGGTACTTGCCGCCAAGTGCTATATTGTTCAGGCATAGGTAATCAGTACCTACTATATACCACGAAGATGGCGATAGTGGAATGAGCTACAATAAACTACCATAGCCCACTTTTCCCCGAATAAAAAAATATTGGGTAGGTATACCAAACAGTTATGCCCTGCAGAAGTATGTTTGTGGAATTGTTTTCACGATGGCTGTTGATTTTCTGTTTTCCTCAAGCTTTATTTTATTTCTAGGTTCTTTTGACTTCAAAGAGAGTTTAATATTTCAGGGAAATTTCTTTTCTTCCCACAAAGAGCTCTTACGTTAACGTTTTGTGTACTACAGCAGTTTGAATTGTGTTTTCACGAATATACTTCAAATAAAATATAATAATATTAATTTAAAAATGTCATGTTAGTATCTACATTAAATTCAATATATTAAATATACCTAATGGGTATATTTAAATTAAATTATTCAAAACTATTTAATTGGTAATCATTTATTGAAAATGAAAAACCATTTTGTTATAAGTAGTAGCTATACAGCTTTATGGGTAGTACTTATTTTAGTTGAGTAGGTGAAGTCCCCATTGTAAACTTAAATTCACTCTGAGTGTTGCTAGTTACACTTAGTTAATTTGCTCTAAGTACCTATACCTATCTATTCGTTTCACTTCAATTGAAATAATGATAACTTAAGTCCTGAAGAAATTTAGGCACCCGTACCTAATTGTACCTACCAGAAATACAGAAAGAAAAACGGTACTTACTGTATGATATTGTTACTATACACAAGCGTTCAATATGAGCATCTATGTATGTATGTACGTTCGTATGTATTCAAAGCATTTCTTTACAGTATGCCTACAAAAGGTGCCTTGTTATTTTTTCCATTATCTACAACAATGAAAACCATTCGCTAGTGTTTTCGTATGTTTTTGTACCTACTCTAACGTTATTCAAAATCGATTTTACCGCAAAACGTTTTACGTGCGGCCGCAAAAATAAGCTTTCGTATATATCGACATAGACCTTTTTTTCCTATAATAATAATGATATAACATGACTGAAAGAAAATATCGTGAGGAAACCTGCTTAACTGAGAGACCTCCATAATGTTCTCGAAGGTGCGCTAATTTGCGCTCGAGTGCGTGGTATAATATGGCCTAAGCCTCTCTCGTTTGAAAGCAGACAGCTCAGTAGTATGCAACTAATTGGTTGAGATGATGATAACCTGGTAGCATTATCCTATAGGAACCGTACCAGCAGTCCCAGTGTGCGGCGAACGCACGACATGCAGAAATAAGATAAACATGAGAATTTCTATCAACTATCTGAATAAGTCACGGAAATAACAATGTACCTGGTAGGTAGACTAAAGCTGATTGCTCATAACCTACGCACCGTGTTTTAAAAAAAGATTTTTTCTGCAAGTACTGAAAAATACGAATAACGTCATAAGTATAGTACGTGACAGGTCGAGATGGCAATCGAGGTATAAGGCGGGGGGACGCACCGCACATCCGCACGCAACCCGCGCTATGCCGCACCGGGTTAGCGCGGAGGCTGTGCGGGTGTGCGGAGCGTCCCCACCCTGATTACCATCTCGATCTGTCGCGTACTACAAGTACGTAGCTACTCGAGAGAGCCGTACGCGTTTCTTTCTTTCATGTAAGTACGAAAAGTAATCTTTCATTTATTATGATTAGTGAGAGACAGATGGTTGAAAAGGTAGGTACGCTAGACCATCTGGTCTTTGGTAATTTACTTTATTTTCTACTAGCTTATGTTCGCGCGTATGAGTCGCGTCGCGTCGCGTCCGCGTGGACTGCACAAATTTCTAACCCCTATTTCACCCCCTTTTGGGTTGAATTTTCAAAAATCCTTTCTTAGCGGATTTCTATGTTATAATAGCTATCTGCATGCCAAATTTCAGCTCAATCCGTCCAGTGGTTTGAGCTGTGCGTTGATAAATCAACCAGTACGTCACCTTTTTCTTATTGTATATTTAGACTAGAGGATGTCCGCGACTTCGTCTGCGTGGATTTAGGTTATTAAAAATCCCGTGGGAACTCTTTGATTTTCTGGGATAAAAAGTAGCCTATGTCCTTAAGGCCCCGGGATCTAAGCTAACTTTGTACCAAATTTCATCAAAATCGGTTAAACTGCTGGGCCGTGAAAAGCTAGCAGACAGACAGACAGACACACTTTCGCATTTATAATATTAGTATGGATTTAGATTTGTACCAGCAAGTTATAACAATAAAAAGATAAAGAAAGTAAAAGTGGACAGGTTAGCACTTATCTCTATAAGTCCCGCAAATTGCTATTACTCTGGAACCATGTCTCATTATCATCGAAATGACGTCATTTTGACGTCAGCCGAAATAAAAATATACCATCAGCTCGAAACTTCAGTCAAGTGCTGACGTCACAAAATGTCGGCCACGCGCATTAGCAATTTGCGGGACTAAATAAATAAATAAATAAGATAGAATCAAGATAAGATACCCCTACCAGTCTCCCTTGGTAGTGTGAGAGTGTCATAATATGGTTACTATGAACTTATGTTACCAGCGTAAATGAAAGTCGATTCAAAATAAACAACAACAAATCTGCTAGTTGTGCGATTGTTCCGCTCCTAAACGTACCGGGCACTACGTAATTATGTTTGTTTTAGTCAAATTACTCAGTCCGGGAGCAAGTGGTGCCGTTAATTGACGCGCTCCCTGAAATCATTAGCAGCCAAATGGCGCCATTACACTAAGCAGACTGAATACAGTAGGCTTAGTACGACGCTACACAGTGAACACCTCGACAATGTTGATAGTTTTCGAGTAAGCTGAAGAAATGTTAACATGAAAAGTTACACTAGACTTTGTGGATATTTTCAACACACTTATGCGTACATGAAATTCGATCCAAAATAGACAAATAACCACCAATCTGCTAGTTCTGCGATTGTTCCGCCACTAAACGTACCGGTACCGGTCACTGCGTAATTATGCTTGTTTTAGTTGAATACTCAGTCCGGGAGCAAGTGGTGCCGTTAATTGACGCGCTCCCTGAAATCATTAGCACCCAAATGGCGTCATTACACTAAGCAGACTTAATACAGTAATCTTAGTACGAGGATGCACATCTCGACAACGTTCATAGATTTGATGTGTGGGAAAACTATAACGTCAAATCAAAATGGATCAAAACTATTGCTTTGCAGTTCGAGTTTCTGCATTATTTTAAAAAAGCTTTATGAAATAATAATTGATAGTATAGCACATTTACATGTGCATAGCATTTGTATGAAGAGTGTATAGCACTTTGAATGAAGTTTTTTCTTTAACGTTATAGTTTTACAAAACTCTCAGAGTTTCAATCTATATTATGTTCAGCTACGTTATCGAGATATGTAAGCTCGTACTAAGGGTATGTACGTTTTAACTTTCTGTGTAGGTAGGTTTTGTCTGTTGATTACTGAATGTAGAACCACTAGGTACCTTTTATATTTTATTTTAACGACAGATCTGTGGTTTTATCAGAGGTTTCAACGACGTATCATGAAACTGTCATCGACTTAATGGATGCCATTTTGGCAAACAGTACCTACTTCGTTAGGCTTGCTTCCCTGAAACGTAATGTCACTACGTAATTGTGTGTGTTTCCAAATGACTCAGTCGAAATGAGTGGCGTCGTTAATCGACGTTTTCCCGTTCCGTAATACATAGCTATAGGTAGGTATATCCACACGTAATTAGCGCCTCAAATGGTACCAATTACGCTTATTAGCAGAAATGGTTAGCAATGTTATTCGGAAAATAGTATCCACTGAGTTTCTTTATAGCTATTTTTGATACGTCCTCATCATCATGATCAACTCATCGTCGGCTCACTACAGAGCACGGCTCTCCTCTCAGAGTGAGAAGTATTTTGGCCATAGTCTACCACGCTGGCCATGTGCGAATTAGAACTATCACAAAGCCGTTAAGCAACTCATTCCCAATCTATCTTATAATTTAAATAATACTTTACATTGTAATGGGATTTTTCAATAAGTTTACGTTTTATGAAAACTTTGAACTTGAGACATCTCCAATATGTTTTCTGGAAGCTTATTATAAAAACGTATAGAATTACGAGCAAATGAATTGCTAACTTTACTTAGCCTAAAGGCGGGCATTACAAGTTTATTTTTATTTCTACTATTTACATTATGACAGTCACTTTTTTTAAATTTATTTTTGTTTGTAACGAATTAATCTTCCGAAAACGTGATTAATAAACTATAAACAAAGTGTGAAACTGTAAAAATCTTAAATAATTTGAATGCCGAAGAAAAACTAAAAGAAAATGTAAGAAGAATATTCATAATAAAATTCTTAAAGACTGCTTAAGTAAACTTAAGGTGTTTTAACGGTGGATGGATTATAGAATATAGGTAAAAGCTTTCTTTACAGGAGAACAAAAACATCGTGAGGTAACCTACATGCCTGAGTGTTCCTCATGATGTTCTCAATACTTGTAGGTACTATATTCTGAATATTATGAAAAAGCATTTGGAAATACGCCGCGTGCACATCGTAATTTAAATTCAGCTTTCTGATATTTTTTTTCCACACAATATTGGTTTCTTCGTGCTCGTAAGCGCTTGGCGGCTTGTCTGAACACTGCACATTCCTCTGTCGTTAATACTTAGTCTAATATTCTAGGTAGGTATTTGCAATTTATTATGAACATAATGTAGGTAGGTAGTTAATTTTAAAATGAATAGATTCACACACATCTCATGAGGCCGTTAGTAGGTATAACTGACCTTTTTCCACGCAAAAACCTTACGAGCCCTCCTAAGATTACTTGAAATAGGAAAGAAAATCTCGGTGCAAATACTGAATCCCAACATAAACATGTTTATCTCTGGATGGATGAAACCCGACCCGGCCGCGGATTCGTAGAAACAAAACATTTAAAAACAATTCCCTTAAGTTTTATGTGGATACACTCGTACATTTTGCAAATCTACGAGTAAAAGGCCGAGTGTTATTGCTTTTTAGTAGCGCTAGGAAATAAATGGTTGTATCTAACAACTACTTACTTATACGATACTAGCTTATGCTCGCGACTTCGTCTGCGTGGACTACACAAATTTCGAACCCCTGTTTGATTTTCAAAAATCCCAAAATCCTTTCTTAGCGGATGCCTACGTCATAAATGCTATCTGCATGCCAAATTTCAGCCCGATCATGAAATAAAATTTTGAATTCCAACTTCTAAAAATATGGTGTACACTCAGAAAAATACTTTGCAAAATATTAATAAAAATTAAATGATTTGTGAATCTGTATGGTTTTTAAAATAGCTGGTTCTAACTTCGCCAATCTCCTTTAAATGGTAACACTAAATACAAACCAAACAAAAACAACCAACCAATAAAACATCCAACACAATAATATTACTAGTAAGGAAAACAAAATAAGCTTCTACCCATACAACGATTACTCTCCATATTTTATAGTTCGACACGCTCTTTACTCTATTTACCTATTCACTACTCAATGTTGAACGTCAAACGTTCCTATTCGAATCGTCAATTTCACAAAATGCACTGAAGCGTTCTCTTGCCTTTCCAACATTAAATTTTCCTAATGGCGGTTAAAAACACATTCAGCACTCAATTACAGCGTGCCTTTTTAACGGTTGCAGTGGCGAGTCAAGCGTAGTTACGAACTTAGGTCAAGTTAATGACTTCGAAGTTCTCTAACTTTGCTTTTAAGAAGAAAGCTCGGGGTTGTAGCGGGTTGTAGTTAACTTTAATTGACCACCAATCAAATAATGCTAGTTAAAGTGCTGTATAAAATAACAAAAACAGTAGGTTAACTTGTAAGAGCTAACTTATAACGGAACTAGCTGACCCGCCCCGGCTTCGTTCGGGTGGAGTTTAAAAAATCGAGGTGGGGGTTCAATTTCCAAAAAACCTGAAATCCATATTTCTTCATCTGTTACCGAAAACCCAAATACCAATTTTAATGCAAATAACTTGAAAAATAACGGACTTTCATACAGACTTTCATCCCCTATTTAACCCCCTTGGTAGTAGAATTTCCAAAAATCGTGAAATACGTATTTTTGTATTTTTAACCGAAAACTTAAATGCCAATTTTCATCAATGTAATTTCAATAATGACGGACTTTCATACAAACTTCCACCCCCCATTTAACCCGTAGGGGTAGAATTTCAGAAAAACCTTTCTTAGTGGATACCTACTCTTTACAAAGAACACACCCTCAAAATATTATGTCTCTAGGACCAGCGGCTTAGGCTGTGCGTTGATATACTATATGTCAGTCAGTCAGTCAGTTAGTCAGGCCTTTGAATTTTATATAATACTAGCTGACCCGCCCCGGCTTCGCTCGGGTGGAATTTAGAAAATAGAGGTGGGGGTTGAATTTCCAAAAATCCTGAAACACGTATTTCTTCATTTGTGACCGAAAACCCAAATACCAATTTTCATGCAAATAACTTGAAAAATGACTGACTTTCGTACAAACTTTCATCCCCTATTTAACCCACTTAGGGGTAGAATTCATAAAATAATTTCTTAGTGGATACCTACTGTTTACAAAGAACAAACCCTCCAAATTTCATGTCTCTAGGACCAGCGGTTTAGGCTGTGCGTTGATATATATGTCAGTCAGTCAGTCAGGACTTTGAATTTTATATTACCTGTTTCTACCTATTTGTAAATTTGGCTGAATAAAAGGTTTTTATTATTATTATTATTATATACAGATATAGATATAGAAAATGTAAACAGCAACGTAAATTATTGAAATAGTAAAAATATCGTTTTTACTTACCCTTAAAGAATGTACAGACTCACCAGTGGGACAATGCGGTGGGACCACGGAAGAAACCCATCACCGACGTAAAATGTATTGTATGTGTGTAAATTGTTCGTATAGACGCTCTACGAGCCTACGAAGTCTACGAACTCAACTGCACACAATGATCTATTAGCAGCCCAATAATCTATTGCCCAAGCATAATCAATGCGACTACGCTTTCCAGCGGCTTTTCAATCGACAAAACGTTGCAAAAGCTGCTAGAGAGACGTGTCGCACTGTTTTTCTCAAGCTCAAAAGGTATACAGGGTGTAACCAGAACGCTAGCAAAAACTTAGCGTTATTCTTATACTACCTAAGTACAATCCAATACCAATAACCATTTACCACATTTTGTAGTTTTAGTGATTTAGTATTTTTCAAACCCGCAATGTATAGTGTGCAATTTGGGTTAACGCCCCACCTACGACGCGGCATTAACTCCGTGTGACCTACTTTACACCTGTCTTACAACTTCACACAAATAGTTAAACAGAATTTGTGAAACAGAACATCCATACATTTTATTGAATAAATAATTCATTCATTCATTCATTCATTCATACCTTTTAGCATTAATTTATCAGAAAATAAACATCTACTTAATGTTGATAGAAGTAACAGCCAAAATATATTAGACGCGTATTTTATTACAACATGAATAATTCATACAAATTGCCAACATATTTGTTCAGTAGCATAACATAACATCAATAGAACATTATTACAATATCAGAGCTGAAATATAAAAGTACAAGCTTTTCCCCGACGATCGGTTCAACTCCTTTGCACTTTTGGACAATAGGACAAGTTAGCCGGCATGTCCAATAACAACCACTTGCCCATCAAATGAAAGCTTTTACTGTACTGTACTTGTACTGTACTTAAACTTATACGAACCTCCGATCAGAACACACGTGTTTCAATAAGCCACTACTACGCACACCTCATGTGTATGTCTGTCTGTCTGTCTGTCTGCCTGTCTGCTAGCTTTTCACAGCTCAACAGTTCAACCGATTTTGATGAAATTTGGTAGGTACAGAGTTACCTTATATCCCGGAAAATTAAAGAGTCCCCATGGGATTTTTAAAAAACCTAAATCCACGCGGACGAAGTCGCGGGCATCACCTAGTATATAAATAAACGTACGCAGAGCGGAGGCGATAGACATTTTGATTTATTTCCAGCCGGTGTAATCTGTCAAGAGAGTTGCCGCTTGCCGCAACTCTGGCAATCAATCTGCTACGGACTTTATACCTACGTTTGTCCCGATTTTATTCAGGCTCATTTCAATTGTTTTGCTCTCCATCAATCGCATTTATTGTTTCGCAAGTAAAACAATTATGTGAGAACTTCATATTATTTTTTCCTAGCGTTATGTTAGTCTTCTTCTTCTTCTAAATATATAAAAGGAAAAGGTGACTGTCTAACTGACTGACTGACTGATCTATCAACGGACAGCTTAAACTATCGGACGGATCGGGCTGAAAGGCATGCAGATAGCTATCATAACGTCGGCATTCGCTAAGAAAGGATTTTTAAAAATTCAACCCCTAAGGGGGTAAAATAGGGGTTTGAAATTTGTGTAGTCCATGGGGACGAAGTCGCGAGCATTAGCTAGTCTATGATAAAGTTTATTTTGTACTTGTACCTGTATATAGTCCGCGACAGGTCGAGATGCCAATTGGGGTATGAGGCGGAAGGACGCTTCGCAAACACGCACGTCACCCGCGCTCGTCCGCCCCGGGTTAGAGCGGGGGTTGTGTGGTTGTGCGGGGCGTTCCATCCCCGATTGCCATTTTGACCTGTCGCGTACTATACATGATATATTTACTTAACTATTTATTTCAACTTTACTCTTTTTATCTATCAATAATAATTGATGGTACAACTAAACGGCTGTGATTAGCACGTAAAGACTGAAACATACATTGGCGCGGCCCACAGGCGCGGCCAGATAGCGCGACATGACACGTGGCGTCTGTATGGGGGACTATTCAGACGCCACGAACATAAAGAAGCCTCTATCTTGACCATGAATTCCAATATTATTATCTGAGAAACTAATATAACTAGGTAAATAATATAATTACAGTTTGAGTATATAAAAGTGAAATAGTTACAACTGTCGAAATAACAGACATTTGTTAAACAAGGCAATTATTTTTCTCATTTATTTTACTTGATAATAAATGGTCACTGGTAGAGAATAGAGATCTTTAATAAAGACAAGTGCTATGCTACCCCGTCCACTTTTATGTTTATTTTTTTACTATTATTAACTTTTGGTACAAATAAATTACAAAAATGTAAAAAAAAAACAGGTCAAGTGCGAGTCAGGCTCGCGCACCGAGGCAGAGTTCCGTACTACAGTCGTATTTTTTCGAAATTTTGCACGATAAAACAAAAACTATGATGAATAAAAAGAAATAAAAATCTGTATTAGAATGCACAGGTGGAGCCCTTTCATATGATACCCCACTTGATATAGTTATCTTACTTTGAAAATTGAAAATACTTACTAATTAATTCATGACCACCATTTAATTTTTTTTGTGTGATGTAACCACAAATTCACGGTTTTCGGATTTTCCCCTTATGTCTGCTATAAGACCTACCTACCTGCCAAATTTCATAATTCTAGGTCAACGGGAAGTACCTAGGTTTCTTGATAGACAGATAGACAGACAACAAAGTGATCCTATAAGGGTTCCGTTTTTCCTTTTGAGGTATACTCTAGAAACACTTTTAAAAGATATTATTGTACAGATGAATTCAAAGGAATAAGAAAATGTTAATAATATTTTGTACATTCGAAAAGCTTCATACATTTTTTGTTTCCGTGCTTTAGCACCTATATATCTATTCCGTTAATATAAAAATCTCTGATACAATAACAGAACATCAGTCAAGTCACAAACAAGATTACAGAGTAATCAATCAAGACTCGGGGAGGCAAGACATCGTTGGCAATTAATCAAGTAATGTCGCGGAAACAGTGAGAGAGCCTGCCGAATCTCGGAGCGTTAAACATGCAAACAAAATGACGATCTTGTAATCTGTTACGAGGTATCGTAAGACGCAGGTATCTATTAGGTAGGTAGAAAGATTTTTGCAGTGGTAAGCGCTGTAGTCCTGTTAGTGAGAGGTCCTGGGTACGATTCCTGGCAGGGGTTTGGAATTTTATAATTTCTAAATTTCTGGTCTGGTCTGGTGGGAGGCTTCGGCCGTGGCTAGTTACCACCCTACCGGCAAAACCGTGCCGCCAAGCGATTTAGCGTTCCGGTACGATGCCGTGAAGAAACTAAAGGGGTATCATCATGATCAACCCATAGTCGGCTCACTACAAAGCACGAGTCTCCTCTCAGTATGAAAAGGGTTTGGCCATAGTCCACCACGCTGGCAAAGTGCGGATTGGCAGACCGCATAAGGGGTATGGGTTTAATAAAAACTGCCATACTCCTTCCAGGTTAGCTCGCATCCATCTTGGATTGCATCATCACTCACCACCTGACCTGGCGGCAAGTGATGATGCAGCCTAAGATGGAGCGCGCTTGCCTAGAAAGCTTATAAAACTTGCGACCTGTCATAATTTCATATGCAATGAAAAAAATATAATATCCTCGTTAAAAATATCACGACATGAACAATTATCTTGTAAAATTGTTAGGTACCAGCTGTATATTTTGCCTAAATCTGCAGTTTGGATATCGATATCTACCTACTCATGTGGTTCATATTCGATTCTGCCGTGAGATACCTAAACGTGTTTATATCAAGTTTGAACGCTCGATCCGCGATTTTCTTCCCCGTTTCAGGTAATCCAGGTTTGGGTAGGGAATTTATGTGTTCATCTAACAAATGTTCATTCCACTTTACGGGCGGTACGTTTGGTAGCTACATGGTGTAACATATTTAAAATATAAATATACCTACTGATCATACCTTTATACTCTCCATACTAATATTATAAATGCGAAAGTGTGTCTGTCTGTCTGTCTGTCTGCTAGCTTTTCACGGCTCAACCGTTCAATCGATTTTGACGAAATTTGGTACAGGCGTAGCTTGCATCCCGGAGAAGGACATAGGCTACTTTTTATCCCGGAAAATTTAAGAGTTCCCACAGGAATTTTCCTAACCCTAAATCCACGCGTACGAAGTCGCGGGCATCAGCTAGTTATCAATAAATACTCGAGCTTATTAAAAGAAATATCTAAATCACTCAGGTTGAGATCTTTGCTCAGACTTAAAACTTTGTTCAAATCTCGCTAGCATAAATCTCTCACTAAGTCTAGGAAAGTCAAAGTCATTCAAATTCAAAGATTTAAGCCTCATGGACTGACTCATTAGTGCTCAGCACTTGGACCTTGAAAAGTTTCCTTTATATAGACAAGGAGTAGAATTGGATTTTTGAAATTCTCACGGGATAGGAAATAAAGGGGCTTTATATTTTCACCGAGCAAAGCCACGAGTAGTACGGCATATATTTCGCTTTTTGAGAATAACAGAAATAAGCCATATTTTAATAAGGTGCAAACTGTGGAACCTTTGTGGAACAGTGCTTGAAATTGGTATTATTATAAAGTTATTCATGGACACATAAATAACTTTTTAAACGAGCAACTCATTGCTGGCATCCATGCGGTGGTACCCATATGGTACCGCTGATGTTCTTGGTACCTAATCACTTAGCATAACGACGTATAGCTATCAAGTGAACTCCTAATTTCCTTGCTATTTAAAAAGAAAACAGCTTTTTTAAAACATCATGCAGTTCTACCTATGGTGTAGAACTATGATAAGTATATATGGCACCTACAGTATGTGGTCTGAAGGAAGTTTTTCAAAATTGCTAAATCTTTCCTATTTATTTGGTACTTGCTTATGCTATGCCTACGTCATAATAGCTATTTGCATGCCAAATTTCAGCCCGATCTGTCCAGCTCAAACTGTGCGTTGACAGATCAGTCAGTCAGTCAGTCAGTTTGGATAACTAGGTATTTCTAATTAACTGACCACATCTTTATGTAACTTCAAGTAGTTGCTTTATAGCCTTACAAGTATGTTTTCCTCAAAGAAAAATGAATGTTCCATTTTTCACCATTTCTCTTTTAACTCTTGAAACAAAGTCGCTTTATTTGAAGTTATTCCACGAGTGCTACATGTAAAGCCTTTTACGCCTAAATCAAGCGAGAAAGTTAAAGTTTGAAGGATCCTGAAGGAACGAGTTTTTAACAACTTTTAGGTTTATGGTACCTACCTTTACTTTTGAGCTGTAACTTGAGAATAATATAATATAATATAATATTTATTTATTTAAACAAATAGCTTTTGAGGATTATGCAACATGATTTTAGCAAAGCCTGATTTTCATATTTTCGTCACTATTTTAAAGTTGCAATAGGTACGTATATCATGCCGTGATAGCCGGGTGGTTGTTCAAGATATCCACCTGCTATTCGGAAAGTCGGGGGTTCGATCCTGGGCACGCACCTCTAACTTTTCGGAGTTATGTGCGTTTGAAGCAGTTACCTAAATATCACTTGCATTAATGGTGAAGTAAAACAACGTGAGAAAACCTGACAATTCTCCATAACGTTCTCATATCTATTGTGTTATTTTCATTAATAACTTTATATCTTCTTTTTGTACCTATTACTCCTTTTACAACCTTTCGTACTTCACTCTGTCACTGGTCACATCTCTCATAGAGATAAGTGCTTCCCTGTCCACTTTTACTCTCTTTTTCTCTTTATTGTAAATGTTTTTGGTACAAATAAAAAAAAACAAAATTGCCAATCTGTTCTTTGCCAGTGGAGCTCTCGGAGAGCCGTGCTCTGTAGTGAGCCGGCGATGGGTTGGTGATGATGAGGTACGCAAGGTGTGACTACCCAGATGTGAACCTAAATAAGTGAACCGTTATCACTGGTATAATATCACTAATGATAGATATCCATTATGAAATTAGATGGTCTTCAAAGCGTGTATAATAATATACTGAAGGTATCCAGTGATCCATACAGCCACTATATTATATACATTAATATCCTAAGTACCTATTAATAGATTGGGTAGAGATGTAGTTAATTAATTCCCTATTCTATAAATAATTATCTTGAGTACAAACCCTTACGAACAATCTATCTAAGTACCTACATACCTAATAAATAATTACAAAATTTTTCACACCACTCGCTCTAGGATGAATATTACAGACCTGTTAGCTAAGGGTAAAGTACGTCATAACATTGCAATGACTTATCAGGGTTATAATGTTGTATTGAAATCCATTACATCTTATAGTATGTAGGTAAGTAATTTGAATTTAGAAAATCCGCACCCGAATCAAATTCTAGCCCTCTAACAAATAAACCTGGAATAGCGGTGGAATAGTTATACTCTGTTTTGTCTTTCTTTGTCATCAGTAATTTGACATTTGAAGGAAAAAGACAAAACAGAGTATAACTATTCCACCGCTATTCCAGGTTTATTTGTTAGAGGGTAAGTATGTAAGGAACACAAACAGTTTTTAGTTCAAGCTACTACTGCTATTTCGCTTCGACGTATGATGACGTCCCGCAGCCTCGTTGTATTGTGGTGTTACTTATTGAAATTAATTATTTATTTTATTTGAAATAAAAATGTCAAGTGACGAAGATAGCAGCAGTAATTTAACTCCGGAAACTATTAATGCTCAAACTGTAATAAACGATTTTCAACAATAAAACTATACTAACATCGGTTCTCTGTTTCTATATCACAGAGCTTCATTTCACTTAGAATCAGACAAGATAAGACGAGGTCAAAAGAGAATCCTCTATTATTTGACATGGGTCTAACAGGCTAGGTTTAGTTCCACTTTTTGCTGTTCTCTTGAACTGGCGCCTAAGCCATTATAGTGAACGAATTAAGGATGACTCGCAATATTTAGACCGCTGAATACTACTTGTAAATCGACGATTGCTATAGATTGGTAACGGGCCGCAACATTTGAAGCATACCTACTCGTATCTGTCATTTTACCCGTAGCTTGGTAAACACCGCGCCTGTCTATTGGGCAGATTACACCTACCGAGTACAGTGGCGAGTCAGTGTCCTCCATCCTCGGCCGAGTACTCGGTTGGTCAATTTCGCCGCAATTCTCAGCCACAGCAATGTCTCGGCTGAGTGACATTTTACTGTCTCGCTTCACTACTCGGTAGGTGTAATCTGCCCAGTAATGCACGGTACGCGTGTTTCGTTTGAAAAAAAATTAAAAGATGAAATCACTAATGTCTGATACGTTATCAAAACTTTATTATTATTATTATTTATTTTGCCTAAAAACATTTACAGTAAAGAGAAAAAGAAAGCAAAAGTGGACAAAGAAGCACTTATCTCTATGAGAGATCTCTACCAGTGACCCTTATATTGTTAAGTAAGTTATATTGTTAAGTAGATAGGTACGTACCTACCTACGCTTTTAAATTACGCTTTTACTAAAAGCTCTTTGTAAAATACAAATAGTAAAGTAGTTGGGCCATTATCCAATCCATTATAATAGGGAACTTTTGCCCAGCTGTTATTCACTACAACGAAAAAAAATAAAGATTAAAATACCTTTTATTTTCCCCACCGGATTACCCACTTTCGGGAAAAGAAATCTCTCAAAGCAAATTGCTAATACCCGATAGCTGAAAAGGGCGGCGAATGGCCCATTTCCTGAAAGAACTATATCTTTTTCTCTTCGAATGACACAGTTACTCGGTCTGTTGAAAAAGAGCAGTGAGTCACGAAAACAACGCGAGACAGTTCTTGTTCCCCGACCTACTTAGGAAGGCGCAGTTTTCGTTTTAAGAAGGCTAAAAATCTAAAAATTCTCCCTCGAAAATATACGTCTTGAACTGAAATCGTGATCCATGTTAAAAGTTAACAAAGTTGTTAAGCTATGAAATGAAAAGTAGTAGCTTATGTACATGAATTGCAAAACCCTATTATACATTTTCAAAAATCCTTTCTTACCGGATGTCTACGTTATAATAGCTATCCGCATGCCACCAGTTCACCTCATCAGTCAAGTCACCTTTTTCTTTTATATAAAAGAGACAGACTATGTCAGAGGTATAAATCTGTTTCATTTTGACAGCTACAGAGCAAAGTCAAAGTCTGCTTTAGGTACAAATCTCAGCTTGAGACATTTTAGTCCGACGAATGTGAGTTGTGACTGACTGATGGGCAGTTTTCCAATGTACGGCACTGCCATTGTCACCAGTACCTACCACAACAGGATAGAAAATATTACAGGAGAGGCAAAAGTTCTGGAAAGATTGTGTGAAATATGCTATCCACGTACCACAGCTGACGTTGGCGAGTGTAAAAAGGCATGATACGTTTATTATAATATATACACTTTTGATTGAATTTTAGCCTTCTTAATAAAAAAATCGTCGAGAAAATGTGTGATAATCTAAGTTAGGGACTACTGTATTGATAGCCTAGTGGTTAACACGTCTTGCCGGTCTTCTATTCGGGAGGTCAGGGGTTCGATCCTGCAACTTTCGAAGTTATGTTTTGTTTTTACGGTGAACGAAAACATCGTGAGGATACCTCCATGCCTGAAAGTTCTCTATAATGTTCTCAAAAGTGTGCGAACTCTGTCAATCGACACAAAGCCAGCGTGGCAGACGATGGCCTAAACCCTTCTCATACTGAGAGAGAAAACTTGCGTACTCAGTAGTGGGCCGGCGCTGGGTTGATCATGAAGATTATGAAGCGATAATAATCCATTGTAACTTGCGAGAGAACGTGTGACTTATAATATCAGAGAGTGGAATATCAGGCAGAGGCGGTCATTCGAAAGGCCATAAATTTTCAAGGGATATGAGTATATTTGATAAATGTTTGAGATAAAGATGCGGTGGTGTAGAAATTTAACACTTTGTAGTCAGCGACTAAATGACCGGCCGAAGCGTAAATTTTCGTATTTCCTTGCCTAATTTTAGTTCCTTCTACACAGTCATGTTCTACACCAAAACTATGATCTACTATTCTATTAATATTAAAGAACTTAATACTACTTAATAAGCGTGTTAGCTTACCATTCAAACCTTTTAATAACATTTTTTAACATTTTAATTTTTAAGCTTATACGAGTATACCTACTACGTTTTTATTTTGCTTTCTATACTAAGTATAGTTTAATAAAAAGGCCTGGTACTGTGATAACCATGTTATTAGAAATCTACGGCTTTTATGAATATTATGTTATATTTTAAGCAACTAGTCCCTCATTATGGTGCTTTAAATAAGATCAAGTTATATTCGTATACTACATTATTTATCTTTTGAATTTTTAGTATTATAAGTAACTAACCAGGCTGAAAAAACCATACTTGAATAATGTTAATTTCTGTTACCTGTCTGTTAATCTCAATCCATACTAACATTATAAAGAGGTAAAGTTTGTAAGTTTGTTTGTAGGGCGTAATCTCTGAAACTACTAAACTAATTTTGAAAATTCTTTCACCAGTAGAAAGCTACATTATTCCTAAGTAACATAGGTTTCCAAAAAAAATGTAATTAGCTACCCGTAAGAAGCCGGGGCGAGTCGCTAGTAAATAATAAAGTCTTGACTCAGTGACTGACTTGTCAACGCCCAACGCTAACCTTTGAAATTGAAAGCTGAAATCCTGCACTAAGGCTCCCTTCATAATGTAGACAAGGAATTCCACCAGGTTTTTTGTTTCCGTAGCTTGAGGTTGATTACACCTAATGGCTACACCTAAAATAAATCAATACTTATAGAACACGGATGTTAAATAGGTAAGTAATAAGTACAAATATCAGCACGAAAACAATAATTCTTGTACCTATTTGACTCTGTGCTGCTTTTCAAGTAGTGCTCTTAACTCTAGTCACGTATGAGCACATCACCTGAGTGGAATTTCACTAGCCACGTATCACTTCGTTAACTCATCAAAATGGGGCACGACCGGAACGACATGCCTCCCTAATCCAATTTATGTCCCTTCTGATTGATTAAATCGGATTAATCTCTTTTTATTTATTACCAGTCCACTGTTACATCTGTTGTTACACGTTTTTACGTTAGACTGCCTTTTTAATAATTTTCATAGACTGAGTGTAGTTACATACCTTATACCTATCTCCGGCACTGAAGGTTAGAAGAGCCTTGCCTTAGTGGTCAGGTCATAGGTGTTCCGGGCGTAATACCCAGAGAGACGCGATCTTCAAATCCTGCCGGTTTCGTAATAATTGTTGATAATATGCATTTAAATAAATTTTTCTTGAATGTAGATAAACACTAATAAAAATTATAAATAGAGTTGCTTTTTTTAGAATGTTAACTCTCTATCTATTAATATGCTCTTGAAAAAAAGCATACCTAATAAAAAATTTAAGAGTATGTAAATAAAATAGTACAAGGGCGTGAATTTAACTTATGGCTCACTGAGTGGGACCTCAACTACATACATGGCATGATAATATATTATTAGAAAAGAGCAATCACCGAATTTCTAGCTGGTTCTTGTTGCTAGGAAATGCTTTCTGAACGTAACGAACGTACAAAAGTACTAGTAAAAGTGTATTTTAATAAAAGATCTTTCTATTTAAATAAGTATTTTTTATCTTGGACTCATTGCGCTTTCAATGGAGCTCAAGTTCAAGACAATTTTTTTTTAAATGGTCCACAGATATGCTCGTTTAAACTTTAACCTATTGAGGATTGATACAGCATGAACCAATCCGCCCATTGGAGTCTGATTGGCATTTTAATTAATGCTCCGTTACGGATACATTTCACGTCGGTGAACTACGTTTATACAAATGCAATCCGATGCGATTATTTTGATATTTTCAAAGTCAAAGTCAAATAATTTACCTATTCAAAATAGGTAATAAATTACACTTTTTGATAGTTGGTTATTGGATTTGTAAGATAATATAGTAGGGATAATTTTTACACGAACTTAAAACTTAAGCTATACGAGGGTTCCAAACGTGCCCAGCAGGGTTATGCTGTATCTCAGTGGCACACTAATTTCGTGAAAATTTCTAATAATTAAATGTCAAACTCAACTTTTCTATTCGCTAACGTCAGTTTTTAACCAAGATGACGTCATAGACAATGACTCTCGATCATAGCCATTAATGGGATGTAATAGAAACCGGAAACAGCTTTTTCACGTATGTTTTCGTATCGATAGTTTTTAAAACTCTATTCACTAAGCAAAAATGACAGTTTGTAATTGGAAACTTTATTAGGTGGCAACGATCGTTTTAACAACTAGTCGGGACCAGTGTTTTGCGACTCTCCACTATAATCCGTCCGTTTTATAGAGGTAATAATTTTTTTGCAATCTCAACGAATGTAGAGATGTTTTAATTTCGAAGGATTATTACAACATCGACTCAATTCAGCCCGTTTTTTGTTAATAAGTAATTGATAAAAAATATTAGTAAATACCTATTAAAAAAGTAATACTTAGGTACCTATTAGTAGTAAATAGGTAATAAATATGATAATTCCGTGTTGTGAGTTCAATTATTATTTATATTTTGTGGTTATGTTAATGTTGTAGATAATACCTAGGTATCTAATTAAAATATGGGTCGTGAAGTTTTGATGGGGCAAGACGAGGAGCAGCGCCAACAAATTACAAAACGCGCTACAGATACACAGGCGCAGGCTGCGCGATATGACACAATGGAGCTGCCAGAGAAGAGTTCATTGTGAACTTTTGTCTGAGCAATTATTGGAAGAACTCAAGCCTTACCTCCAAGCCGTTCGACAGCTGTTCGCAATGAATTAAAAGTAAGTCTCATGTACTAGGTACTTAACTCTAGTCCTAGTCAAAACCATGTCATAGCTTAATAAATAGGTAAGTACTAAGTAGGCATTTATTTAATATACTTACTTATGATCTTTTGTAAGACAATGATTAGCTTTTGCCTCCAATTAAGTACCTATCACATTCATAACAACCAACAAAACAGAAAATACTTACCTTTACCTACCTACTTAGAATAGGTACTTTTTGTTGTACCTATTCTACTCTGTTTACAACCTCTCACACTGCCAAGAGTCACTGGTCAAAATCTCTAATAGAAATAAGCGCTTCCCTGTCCACTTTTACTGTCTTTTTGTCTTTATTGTTACAACTTTCTGGGGTACAAAATCCATACTTCCATACTAATATTGATTAGATGATTGATTTTGATGAAATTTGGTACCTACAGAGTTAGCTTGCACATCCCGGGGAAGAACATAGGCTACTCTTTATCTCGGAACATCAAAGAGTTCCCACGGGATTAGTTAAAAACCTAAATCCACCATCTAGTAACAAATAAAAATAAAATTCTGCAATTTAGTATATTGAGGAGTTAGGAAAATATTGAAATTAATAATTTAACATGAAAATTTACTAATATTTGTTGTAGATCCTGGCAGCTCTGCATGTTAATGCAACGGGAACATACCAGCCCCCAATGGGGGCATCTATTTTAAATAAAATGTCCCAACCCACCTTTAGCCGAAGTCTGAGGTAACCGATGCACTCAAACCTCAATGCTTGGGAAGTACTCACTAAGTACTTAGTTTCCTGCATCCCAAAGGGAAAGGAAAATAGTTATGCAAAAGTAAGTTAATAACATGAAACTAATTAGCATATTATCTTCTATATATAAAAAGAAAAGCTGTCTGACTAACTGCTTAGCTGTATCATCGCACAGCTAAAGCTACTGGAAGCTACAGCTAAGAATGGAGCTTTATTAAAGTCATTCTGCTATCGGTCTGTCTGTCAGTTTGTTTGTACGTATGTCACAGGTGTCCTTAGCTCGTGGCACATTATTCTATTACATCATCATGATCAACCCATCGCCGGCTCACTACAGAGCACGGGTCTCTTCTCAGAGTGAATAGGGTTAGCCCATAGTCTACCACGCTGGCCATGTGCGGATATGGAGAACTCTCAGGCCTGCAGGTTTCCTCACGATGTTTTTCTTCACCGTTAAAGCAAGTGACATTTAATTGCTTAAAAAGCACATAACTCTGAAAGGTTTAGGTGTGTGCCCAGAATCGAATCCCCGACCTCCTGAGTAGGAGGCAGACGTCTTAACCACTAAGCTATCACATACTTCCAGTATGTACCTACTATAGCAGCTACTAGCTGACCCACCCCGGCTTCGCGCGAGTAGAATTTTAAAAATCAGCGAGGGGTGGAGTTTCCAAAAATCTGTGTACCTACATCATAAAAGGAACCTAACCCAGTGGTTTAGTGTGTCCTAGGACTTAGTCTTTTTATATGTATAAGTTTATTATTATTGATAAAAATATCCATTATTCTATGGCACACCCTATGTACAGAAATTGACATTATATAAATTAGCATGGAAGCTTTTTTCAGGTATATAATAATATATTGATTATTTCAGGGATGAAGATCAGAGTAACCAACATAGTTCAGCAAATGGTGAAACAAAAGTGGTAATGCCACTCTCTGTGAGACACTCTCAGTGTCTCTATGTGATCAAATCGGAATCAAGGAGATCTTTTGAAGAAGCAGAGTAACCAACATAGTAGACTCTGCCATAGAAGGCCTAGTAGAAATTAATAATTCTTAACTGTATTATAATATACCGAAATTTCACATTCCTAACTTTTGTTTAGTTTTTGAGATAGACGCTGCCACTGCTAAAAAATTAATCCATAATATTATAAATGCGAATGTGTCTCTCTGTCTATCTGTTTGCTAGCTTTTCACGGCCCATCTGCTCAATCGATTTTAACGTAATTTGGTACAGAGATAGCTTACATCCCTGGGAAGGACATAGGCTACTTTATACCCTGGAAAATCAGAGTTCCCACAGGATTTTTATAATATATTTGTAGTCTACTCAGTGAGTTCTAGACAATGATACCACACATGCTAGGGTATGGAAAAATTCCATGCCGCTTTTTCATATGTGTAAACCCCTGGTAAATAATTTAATTGAATTTCAAATTCAATATTCGATTTAGTTAATGTTCAACACCAAATACCAAAATTTCAGGTTTGTAATATGCGGACGGACAAACGGACGTACAGACAGCAGAATGACATCAATAGAGCTCCGTTTTTATCTTTTGAGTACTGAACCCTAAAAATAAATTTTTATTGTACAAAAACAAATTTGTCATTTCTTGAATACAGCCCTATTATTAAGGAGTGTTTTTTTATTCAAAAAGCAAGAAATAAACAATTAAATTTTATTATTAAAAAAAAATATAGTAACAATCATAACAATAATTAATATTCTAACTTTGATAATTTACAGTTATAAATTCTGACATAGGTAACAGTATTTAATAAGTCATAAGTATGTAATAGGAGAATGTAATATATAACCTTATGGTATAATAAAAGGCACCACCCGTACCAGTCAAACAAGGAGTAAATTGTGACCTTAAGCCCCAGGTTCGATTCTTAAGCAAATGCGGATTGCTTTAACTGAAATCCCAGGTTTGATTTCTAAACAAATGCCGATTGAATTCCAAATCTAAAGTCTACACGCATTGTCTTTGATTTGGGATAGGTACCCCATCAGCCACTCGTTCAGCTTCAGTATGCTGCTCTAGACTAGAGCTGCAGTTTGCTTGCAGTTAGCAATTCTATTGAGAGCCGCCGCATGCCGCTCCTCGATGGCTAGCCGCCATGTCTCCAACTGGTATGCTCAGTTGGGCATGGTTCACATCCTGCTGAACTGAAATGAAAATGGTGAACTTTACGTAACATGAGATTTTGCAATCGCAAAAGTAAAAAAAATTATAATGTAAGTATAATATGACAACTAGATGAAGCCTGCTACTTTGTCCACTTGGAGTAAGACTTTTAAAACCCTGTTGGAACTCCTATTTTCCGAGGCCAAAAGTAGCCACAAACTACCTCTGTACAAAATTTCGTTAAAATCAGTTAAACGGGTGGGCAGTGAACAGCTAGCAGACAGACTGACAGGCGTTTTCATGTTTATATTAAGTAAGGATTTAATAAAGTAAAAAAAATTTACAATAATCTTAATATTATAAACTTATTAAAAGTAAAAGTTGTATTTTTTCACTAACTAAAGGAAACTAAACCTGTATGCCATGTCTCCATAATGTTCTTTGTGGTGTGTGAATTCTACCAATCAACACTTGGCCAAGGTCATCTCACACTGAGAATCTTACTCAGAAGTAATGAAGGTGCTATCTATATGAAGGGATGTATGATGATAAATTAAATACTTACTTTGTCTTTGAAACTTCTTTTTGTTGGTCTCGAGCATTAAGTACATCCTGAAATTAATAAAACTAGTTAGTTTTTATAATTAACTAGCTTGTGCCTGCGACTTCGTCCGCGTGGACTACACAAATTATAAACCCCTAGTTCACCCCCGTAGGGATTGAATTTTCCAACATCTTAGCGGATGTCTACATCACACTAGCCATCTGCATGCCAAATTTCAGCCCAATCCGTCCAGTAGTTTAAGCTGAGCATTGATAGATCAGTCAGTCAGCTTTTTTTTCATATATTTATACTAGCTTATGCTCGCGACTTCGTCCGCGTGGACTACAAAATTTCAAAACCCTATTTCACCCCTTAGGAGTTGAATTTTCAAAAATCCTTTCTTAGCGGATGCCTACGTCATAATAGCTATCTGCATGCCAAATTTCAGCCCGATCCGTCCAGTAGTTTGAGCTGTGCGTTGATAGATCAGTCAGTCAGTCAGTCAGTCAGTCACCTTTTCCTTTTATATATTTATATATTAAAGATTAATTAAGTAGCTTATGCTTATCTGCATGTGTGCATCAAAATCACACACCACCCGTACATTGATATTGATATTCAAAAAATTTATATTTCACAATAGACAGGTTACCTACTTGTGGTTAGTTTTTGGATCTTATGTTATAGGTAAGGTGACATAACATAAACTGCAGCATGCGATGTATGACATTCAGTATTATAATGTACCTACCTATGAAATGACTAGCATGTTTTTTAAATACTAATAGGTAAAAATAACTCACTCTTTGCCAATGTTCAGCAGTTTTGGTCTTTGGACACACCTCCAACAGCGATTAGCTGGAGGGCAACGGTTGGCCCTCAAGCGCGTATGGACAAGTCGCGTTGGGTCTGCGAACTCTACTAAGAGTTCGAACTGTCGGACCGACACCCTTCTAGTTGTATGTAGCCATCTATAAAGGCAAGAAGTCAGTTAAAAAGGGCAATTCATGACTCACATTCAAGTTCTATGCTGAAGAACTAATATTAACTAGGTATTATGCTACTGTACACAACAAAATCACTCACGAATACCGGTATTCTACAGTATAGTCATAGTTATTCTACATTAATATGTTTTTCACTTACTTTTCAAAACAAAACCGTAGATCAAATTAAGAAAACATCAGCTAAAAATTAAAATAAGTCTGTTTATCAAAACAAACATTAGGTCGTAACTCGTAATGTCAATGTCAAATGTCCATAGATAATAATTGAAAACTAGTGTAAGTCGTACAAATTAAAAAGTCTTACATTTCTACTACGCTTCCTGTCAGGCAGAGATATTTAATTTAGCCATATAAAGTCGATAAAATACGCTAGTATGTTAATGTTGGCCAACTGCCAAATGTTAGATATTCGTAACTAGTTATCCACGCATGCGATACGGAATACAAAATCACGTGACCTAAATTTCATGGATTTCCAACTGGACTCAAAGTCTAACGAAAACTTTCAAAGATACAGCATAGCCCTGCAGGACTGAGAAAAGCCCACAACAAACTCAGCCGGGTATTCTATTATTAAATTAAACTTTAAATAACACAATAGCAAGTGATAACTTAGTGATTAACACGTCTGTCTCCAGTTCGAGGAGTCCGGGGTTCGACCTAGAGCACGGAGCTCTAAATTATCGGAATTGTGTGTTTTGAGCAATAAAATATTACTTGCTTTAGCGGTAAAGGAAAACATCGTGAGGAAACCTGCATAACTATTTCTATGATGTTTTCTAAGTGAAGTCAGTCAATCCACACTAGGCCAGCGTGGTGGAATATGCACTTTTTATTGTCAGAGAGGATCCGTGCTTAGTAGTGGGCGGCGATGGGCTGAAATGATGAATATATAATAATTATAATTACTACGACGATTGGTTTACTAAGCTCCGAGTAGGTACCTTTTCAGTTGTGGGTATCTGTATCTGTAAAGATATTCCTTTGAAAAAGAACAATCTGTTTTGTGCCAAAACCTAGCATTTTAAACTGAAGTTCAAGGTGAAAGCAGATTATGTCATTTCCAAAATCAGAGCGACTGCATGTAAACGTGTTTTGTATGCTTTTGCTTTGATCGGTTTTGCCGCATTTGAATAGCATGATCAGCATTTAGGTGAATATTAGTTAGAGTTACAAGCATGAACGATTTATTTCTTTGAAATATTATGCTATATTCCTATGAACTTTGGCAGTAAAATACTGAAATTATCGTAATATTTTAGCATGTTGTTGTTTGTTGTTTTGACTAGGGTTGTGGGATATAAAATTTTGAAATAATTGCATTTGGAATTATTTCAGATATCCAATAGTTTCAGTAATGGTTATTAGATTTTCATACAAAATATATAAAAATTGCGTGCAATAAAATGCATTGAAACATTTCGGATTCGGATACGGTTTCGAATGTTTTTTTATTTCGGATATTTGATAGTTTCCATTAGGTTGACCATGATACTTTAGTTTGATGTTGTTTATAAAAGTTATATGTAGGTAGATAAATTATATTTATAATACACGTAAAAATTTGGATGTTTGTTACTCATTCATGCCACACACAATGACTAAACCCGTTTGATTGAAATTTGGAATCAAGATAACATACACTCCGAAGTAACAGTTATATATGCTATTCTTTTTATGCCGGAAAATCAGAGTCCTCATGGGATTTTTAAAGGACCTATATAATCCAAGCGGATGAAGGCGTGGGCATCATCAAATCACTAATATTTAAAGTAAACTTTTCAGTGTTTTATACTCCAATCATATAAATAGAAACAAATGAAAAGCTATAATTACGGAAAATAAGCATGAGCTTAAGAGAATTTTAATTAAAAAGCTTCTCTTAAATAGCTTTTCTAAAATCTTAAAACTCAATGCGAAAGTTTGTGTTAAGTCTTCAACTCTACGAATACTTCGCCCCACTTTATTGACCGTTCTTCACTTCAAAGTCATAACATTATTTAGTAGAAAAATAAAATAATATTAAGTTGCCTTCGTTGCTCTAATTATTTATTTTAAAAAAGACAAACTAAGTTAAGTTACTTTTTTGCTATAATTATTTGAGAAAAATAATTCGGTAAAGGTGTAAACAAACTGAAAAGCCACAGCTCCTAGTCTACCGAGGTTCTTTTCAGCCCGAGTAGGATGCAACATATTTTTTCGATGCTTTAGCAACGCTTTGTCGATAAAAAGCTGCGAAAAAGTTTTGTCACACTGATTTTGTTTGGGCTGCTGAAATATCAAGCCATAGACAATCTTCAGCTAACTGATGAACTGGGACCTACATAACCCACCTCAAGACCATCTTACCTAAAGTCCGGTCCAACAGTGGACCGGTAGGCATTGGTTGAAATAATAGCACCTGTCATGATACCACTTCGAAACAGATATTGCTATTATAATAGCTGCAATGAAACTGAAATACTATTTATAGAAGAGCTGCATATTTTACACAAAAAATTGTGTCCCTTGAAGCTAACAAAATCAGTATGGCTTTGGACATCAAATTCATATAGTTGTAAGCAAAACCACACCTGCAAAAAACTTTCTTTGAAAATACAAGGTCAAAAACCGCACTCGTATTATAGCCATAGCTAAAGGGCTTCCTAAAGGCATATCCGTGTAACTGATTTACAGTACGCGGCAATAAAATATAACGTATATCGACCTTTAGAATGAGATTTCGGCTTTGTAGAGCGTTGGCTCTGTCACTCATACCTATGTAACGTTTAATCGGTCTCAACGGTAGAGACGACACTCTACAACACCGCTATCTCTTTCTAAAGGTAGATGTATATTATTTTCTGTCGTGTGCTGTAGGTATATACGTAAGGTACTGACATGAGCTGGTTTGTATCCCGGAAAGTCAAAGACGGGATTTTTAAAAACCTATAATTCTATGCGGACAAAGTCGCGGGAATCATCTAATACCTACTATAATAAATTTTAAAATGTAGGCAACAAAAGAATTACAAATTGTAAAAATAAGCAACCTAGTAAGAAAATGAGTTGGAAAAATTGTGACACTTATTATATCCAACGGAGCCCTTTTTATACATTTTGGCATCTTTTGATGTAGGTAAATTTGCAGAATCATCTAACGAAATTGACACTAACGAACAAACTCGAAGGTTTTCGTGGAAATATTCCTCATTTTTTCCTAAAAATTGATGTTTTTAAATGTCAAAGTGAACACAATATGGATGAAAAATGTAGGTCTGCCGTAGCCTGAGTTTTGACCTAGTAAACTGAGCTAATATCTAAACGAATTGTATATAGGTAGTTACCTGTCTACCTATAGTCCGTGGCAGGTTGAGATGACAATTGGGGGGCTGTCTCGATCTGTCACGTACTTATACATAGCATTACATTGTTTATAGGGAGTCTGCATGCACAGGTTTCTAGACCCAGGCAATGGTTTGAGCTGTCGCTATGACAGTCAGTGATACTTGATTCACCCAGGTGAACAATTAACCCAGTTGAATCAAGTCTACGGCACCATCTTTTTCAGCCCGCACATTAAAGTGCGTAAAATCCACCATTTTGTTTTTTTTTAATTTAATGTATCCAGTGAAACTTATGCCATCAAGACGAATCTAATGATGTATCATTCATCAAAATCGGTTGAGCCGTTGAGTAGTTACGAACAAACATATTGCAATGGTACCTACCTATCTTCTTTTTTAATATAGAAAACGCAGAAAATGCAGAAAATGGAAACCATCCAACTGATGTGCCCCAAACCAGTTTCATTAGAATGGCAATAATGCGAAGATGGTTTTGGAAGTTTTTTAAGCGTAGTAACACACGCCGGGTTTCCGCTAGTTTTGAATAAATGGCTTGGACTTCGACAAACGCCAGATGAGTCCGACACTCTCAAGGAAATGATTGCATATTATATTCTCTATTTACTCCGGGGCAAGCTCGAATAATGGTATACTTATTTAATAAAAAGGCTTGTGTGGCACCTTTGAACCCCTGTTTTCTTTCTTTATCTCAATTTCATCATCGGATTATAGGATTTTGTTCCTTCGTATTTTAGCCAGCCAAAATATTTTTGTAGGAAGAAAATTTCAGGAAAGTATAACAGGAATTCAGTGAAATGAAAATAGATTTAGTTAGTGCCCCAAAAGTAAAGTGTAACGCACACCGGCAGAGTTAAGCCCACTCACTTGCTCAGGTACACTGTAGAAAGATGATAGATGATGATGCCGTGTAGAAACCAAAGGGGTGTGGGTTTCATAAAAAACTGCCATACCCCTTCCAGGTTAGCCCGCTACCATCTTAGACTGCATCATCACTTACCATCAGGTTGTATCTAAATAAATAAATTTAAAAAAACACTGGGCTTACTTTGGAGCTCGAGTAAACCACGTAAGCTAAAATTTGATAATAAACGAGGCCTCATAATGTTAAATAGGCACTTACAAATTTCATTCATGACATCGTAACATTTATGAATATTGTATTTCAAATAAAAGGAGATATTAATTATTATGAGGAGAAATTAATCATTACTTATGGTACTTATGAGTAAAATAATTGATTAATAATAATTAATTAAATAAGACTAGAAACATAGCTAACAGGATTCTATTACAATGTGATATTATAATGATAATCATGATATGTTAGGGGAGCAAAATATGTAAGCAGATGAGGACCATCATCATCATCATCAGCATCATCAATACGATAGACGTCCATTGCTGGACATAAAGTGCGCGACAGGTCGATATGGAAATCAGGGAGGGAACGCCCTGCACACCTGCACAACACCTGCGTTAACCCGATGCGGGCGGGCGCGGGTGACATGCGGATATGCGGGGCATACCCCCGCCTCTTACCCCGATTGTCACCTCGACCTGTTGCGGACTATAAGTCCCTTGTACGGACTTTCACATGCCACGGTCTTGCGCCGCCTGAATACAGCGGCTCCGTTGACGACTTGTTCGATGTCGTCTGTCTACCTAGTGGGAGGTCTTCCAACGCAGCGAGTTCCAATGCGAGGTCGCCTTGGGACACCAACGTATAAGGATAAGGACGCAAAGGAAAAACTCCAGCGCGTTTCACCTCTGGCAATCTGGAACATAAATTAATGAAGGTAAAATATTCAATGCCAATAAAATTACATACACATGAATTAAGGCGACAAGAAGCGAAAATATTGTTACAAGATCCGAAAGAAAATGACAAGATAATTCGAATCGAAGCGCGGATACTTATTGGAAATATTTCCATCCATGCGGAAACAATATTAAATGTATGAATAAATTTTTCATGCAAATAAGATGGAGAGCATCGGATCCATCTCAAAATATTTTTTCACGTGTAAAAATCAAGCATGGGAGTGAAATATTCCCGCCTTATTTGCGTTGCTTTTTTTTTAATTTATACTTCGTACAGTAGCGGGATGTCATGTTATGAATCAAATTTTGTATTATAAAAGAAAAAATCTGTACCTACTTATTATAAAAAGAGATGGGAAGAACTGAGTAAATAACATAAACATTTCAGCTCAAACCGTTAAGTCTATCCTTGAGATTTGTATGAAGGTTTTCTCTAAGGCCGAATTTTACAAAATTCTCACGGGTTAGGGAATAAAGAGGCTTTGTATTTTCAACGAGTGAAATCACGGGTGGTCGCCACTAATAATATGAAGATATCAAAAACTTTTATTTGGTCAATTATGTCGCAGCCTAATCTCGACGACACCCAGAATTTCATCGTCAAACAAACTATATGGCGTTGCTGATTGACGAGAAATGTTCTGTCGATTGACTTTCGGTGACCTCTGGTTCAATAGTGCCAATTTTGGTATAGCAACTTTAAGTTGCAGGTTTGATTTTAAAGCCTATATGTGTCTATAACGAAAATTATGCAGAAATTATAAAAGACATAAAAGACATATGGGAGATATTATGGATATTATACATAGATATTGGATCAAAGAAATCCTAAACGGAAGAGCGGTCAAATTGAAATCACGACCACCTTCTGTCCCGTCGTCAAAAGGGATCCAATCGTCCTCTTTTATTGGAACGGCTCTCTTGCGTATTTGTTGTGGGAATTTCACTGTATTCGATCAATGCAAAGTATTTCACTTGCAAGAATTTCTTTGAAGTAGAAAACGGTAGGAAAGGGAACAGGAAAAGGAACGGTAGGAATACCACATAGTCTCCTTGTTAAATAATTAATATTAGCCGGAATTCATCGAAAAGCACTCTATATTATTATGTATGTACCTACGTACCTAACTATAGGGAATATGGTACGAAGAAAAAGTCAGTATAAAACTATATACCTACTTAGTACCTACCCAAGATTGATTTGGGGACAAGTAGGTACCCGGTTTTCGGGTACCGTAACAGAGGGGTGCCAAAGGATCCTATTAATAAGCCTCCACTGTCCGTTTGTAAAAAAAGTAATCCAGGTTGTACCTTCCATGCTCCAAGTTTTTTATTCTCAAGTTAGCCTTTGACTAACGAAGTGATGTTGCAGTATAAGATGGAAGCGGATAACTTGAAATGCAGGCAGTTTTATTAAACCTATATCCCATGTCGGCTTCTACGCGTCATCTTACCGGAACACTAAATTGCTTGGCGGCACGGCTTTGCCGGTAGAGTGGTAACTAGCCAAGGCCGAAGCCTCCCACCAGACCAGAGACAAAGTTTTCGTCCAAAGTAAACAAATCTTCACTTGTGCAACCCAATTTACTTGACAGAAATTTTTTAACAATAAAATTACAAACTGATCAAGCTCGTTTACGTGTAGGTATGCGTCATACTAGCTCTAATTAAAAGCAGCCTTTTAATAGAACAGGCAAATTAATGGCAGGCGTTGTTCGACTTGCTTTACGGAGCTTCGGACTAAAATCAAAGAGTAATCGGAGTTGGCAAACTGACCGTAAATATTTTAAATTGTTTTTGGTTTGCGTCATAATCCTCACTAGCTTACGCCTGCGACTTCGTCCGCAGTGTGAAAGTGTGTCTGTCTGTGTCTGTCTGTCTGTCTGTCTGCTAGCTTTTCACGGCCCAACAGTTCAACCGATTTTGATGAAATTTGGTACAGAGTTAGCTTATATCCCGGGGAAGGACATATGCTACTTTTTATCCCAGAAAATTAAAGAGTTCCCACGGGATTTTAAAAACCTAAATCCACGCGGATGAAGTCGCGGTCATAATCTAGTAAAAAATAAATTAATCTCTCATGAACCTACATTTTCATCGCATTATTTTTAATCCCAACTAAAAATCTACTCGTAAATTGTTCCACGTACTCGTAATTAATACTACCTACGCAATACATTTTTTACGTTATAAACCTCCTATACAGAACGAATGGAATACGAAAAGTAAATTCCACGGCGTAATTTTAAACGAATAAAGAGCTTTCAATTTTCCACTACGAATAGCACAATTGACCGGCAATCCGAGTGCAAATGGACGCATCACTCTGTAATCTGTCTCGTGCAACCGTGTCCAGCATAAATTAGCTCTAGTTAAAAGCACCCTTTTAATGGAACGGCCAAATGAATGGGCAGTGTTGGTGGATGCGCTTTACTGAATTTCGGGTTAAAATCATGCGGCTCCGATAGCAAGAGACCCGCTGGCCGTAAACATTTGGAAATTGGACTTGGCTGCGTTGTTACGCATTGGAGGTCTATTTGTTTTGTTTTATCAGGCCGAGCTCACTGGGTCACGTGAACCGAGAAATTATGTTTTGCGTTTGCCTCTTCGATGGCTCTTGCCTAACTCTATATCTCTTATGAGAGAGAGAAATAAGAAATAGTTTACCCGATAGAAAGAGAAGTGTTTATTAAATATGTATATTATACGATACCTATAAATTGGCCGTCGGCACAAACTAGCAGATATGTGTATACCTATTAATAGTAGGTAAGTACCTACACACTAGCACGTGCTAAGTGCTAACCCCCACACATTTTGTTTCTCAGAAAATATGACGTAAGGCTTGGTGGTCCTAGGATCTTGACTAATTATTTATTATAATTAATATTTATTTATTATAATTATTAGCATTTGAAGACGCGATGTCGTAGTTAAATGCTACGGCTAAAAAACAGTGGTTCTTAAATTGATACAGTCTTTTTAAAAGCATCAACACTTCAAAGGTTTTTTTGGAGATAATCGGAACTACGAGAAAATAAAATCGAAAGTAAAACTAGATTTCAAATTAATTATCATCATTGGCACATAGTATAATATAAATAATATATATTTTTAACATTCCATTTAATGAAACTAAATGAAGAGTTAGATTACTTAATACCAGATCTTGTACAAGCAATAAAAATGAAAAATCTTTCAAAACAAACAATTAGCTACTTAGTTAAATTTTCCAACGGTTTCAAAGACATTTGTCTTTAAAGCGCGAAGGCAAAACCGTAGCGAAATGGGGCAAATTACGGAATCCTAATGTATCTTTTAAAAAGATAAACATGTCTCTTTGTTTTGTAATCGCAAAGCGGCGGGTTGTGAAAGCAATTGTTTGAAATTGCACGTTCACAATCCGACAAGGACTTTTGTATCAATTTTCTTTTGTATACCACAACATGCGGGTTTTGGTTGTTATGACTTTTAACTCCCTATATTATTTTTAGCTTTATGTTTAGCAGCGATATGCAATCTTGAATGGTATGTTGTTTAATTAGGCGCTTATAGTTAAGCGCAACGCTCACCTGCAGAATGTAGTGAAGCCGAGACGAAGCTTCTTTTTTTGTAACAAAGGGAAAGTTGACTGACTGACTGGTACATCTAGGCCGGTCGGGCTGAACTTTGTCATGCAGGTAGCCTATGACGTAGACATCGTCAAGGATTTTTGAAATAGGGATTTGAAATTTATGTAGTCCACGCGGATGAAGTCGTGGGTATAAGCTAGTGAGCCTATATTTTAAAAAGTTATACATATTTACCTCATCATGATCAACCCATCGCCGGCTCACTACAGAGCACGAGTCTCCTTTAAGAACTCTCAGGCATGTAGGTTTCCTGAGGATGTTTTCCTTTGCCGTTAAAACAGTGATATTTCATTACTTAAAACGCACATAACTCTGAAAAGGTACAGGTACGTGCCGGGTATCCAACCCCCGACCTCCGATTAGGAGGCGGACGTCCTAGCTACTAGGCTATCATCGATATTTACCAACTCGCGAGTAAATAATCCGCACATTCTTGTCAGCTGCCCTGGCGTGCAATTTCCGGCGCTATCAATCAGAGGAAAGGGACCAACGAGACAGAGGTAATAGTTTGTGAGCTACAATAGAATTGAGGTCGGATAGCACGATTTACAGCTTTGTCAATTTTGAGTTGTTTATGAAGATTATTATTGTGATTGATCTCACAAATCTATGAGTTATGTTCTTCCATTTACAATACTGAGCTCTACTAACAAGTACGCTAGACTTGCTATTGCCGACCTGTTTTTGTCATCTGAAGCATGTAAGAGAGAGCCCGCACTGCGGTGCGGCGAGCTGCGGTGCGTTTTAAAATCCGTAAATTTGAATTTAAATCTAATAAAATTGGGTACAGAATTAATTACGCAGTGCACGCGCTTGTATGTAGTTTTATTACAGTTCACATAATATTTCGCGGGGAAAAAACGTACGGAAATTTACCGTAGCGCGCGCTAGCTCTTGGTGGTGACCGTTTTGACACAGGTTCAATTTTAATTCCCGGTAAGCTCGGTGACGGTGCGGTGGGGCTTTTTTAATCATCGGATTCATGTCGATATTTAATCGCCTGTCATTACAGTAATTTTAATTACTTTAAAATAAATGGAAGAAAGAGAATACTGTCGATAAGATTCTTAGTTAAGAAAATGCTGTTATAAATAACAAGGCGGTAATATTTTTGAGGCGATAATATTTCCGCGTCCGTCATACTTCCATCGTCTCGTTACGGGGATTTCAGCCGTAATTAATACCTATCGTTAATCAAATAGTCTGGCCGCGCTAAATGACGGGAAGGATCCAAGATAACAATAGTACATTTTCAGATTAACAATCATTATTATAAGTCGGGTGTCAATTTAATTACAATTAAAGTTATAGGTAGCTACTCTAATATCTATGTAATATAGGTATATCTAACACTATATTTTCTATATATAAAAATGAATCGCTGAATGTGTTGCTGATCGCAAATCTCGAGAACAGCTGAACCGATTTCACTAAATCTTTTTTCATAATATTCCTTGATGTACGAGAATGGTTCTTACGGAAAGAAAAATTTAAATTATTAAAAACAAAACAATTACAAGGAAAAAATATATACAGAATAACTACAAAACTGAACTTAAAATTACGAGCTATAAAATACTAAAAACAGAAAATATGTCTTGTTTGAGCTAAAAAGGCTACTGCCTCAGCATGATGCTGCAGTATTTGACTAGTGCAGCGCTGATGTTTGGCAGAGCCGTGGCACATGAGTAGATATCTCTAATCTACTCGTGTGGCTGTGGGGTCTCGACCCGACAACGAAACAGTGCTCTATATAAAATAAAATAAATTAAAGTTAGCTAAAATTAAAAATAAATAGAGTAAATTTATTTATTGAGTTGTCTTTTTTTATTCTATATTTCATTTTTTAACAAGTTTTTTCACAAGACAAAGTTTCTAATACAAATTGATTTTGGAATATATTCCGCCGAAGAGTACAGTAGCAGAAGACTGCTCTGTTATAAAGAAAAAAAATGGCTCTTTTACTGGAGTTTGCTTCGCTGGCATTGGAGTTTCGAGCTCATACACTGCCGGTATAGTGGTGCGTACTGTCGTCCCCAACTCCGTAATATCGACGGTCACTCTCTGCGTAATTTCACCAACATATATTTTGTCTTCAGCAAAATTGTTGAAATCGGCAAAATTCGGATCGAAAACATCAGAAAGTCCCATATTGAACAACGGCGTGTTTAAAATAATTTTTGAAGTGATCGCAAACCGCGGCAACTTCACGTCCACCTCTCCCTGACCGAGTACGACGGCTACGCCTCGCATCCTGTTAAGGATATCCCACAAGGAGGCTTCTCGGAGGCGTTCGAGGACTCGTCCGATGTCTTCCCCGCTGTCAGGTCTCACTAGCAGCATGCAGTATCTGCCGTCGTCGCCAAACGGCAAGCGCGTGAAGGAGGCGTGCAGCGACTCGGACTTCCAGTATTGAACCCGCGCATTCATCATATACATCATGTTCTCTCGCCCTATCGCGTTGCCATTTCGATAATACTCTGGTGACGTGTTCGAAACGTTAAAGGGCTTCGACCATTGCGCAGTGAATGATAAACAATTGTACATGATCATCGTTGCATCTACGAAATCTTCGGTTCTTAATCTCATCCAAGGTCTGAGATAAGCGGGGTGCGTGTGCAGGGTGCGCGACGCCCCGTGCGCCGCCAGCTGCGGCGCCTCGAAATTAAGACGCTGAGCTATGAAGCTAAAATCGTTCTCTAATCTTCTTATACTATCGGAATAAACATTCAAATGCTCATCATAAAAAAGGAAATTTGACAAACTTATATTCGCGCCTTTGTTCACGACAACCGATGTTCTCAATTTCCTGAACTCTTCTACGATTTTGCTTCTGTCCTCCATCAGTAAAAACACTTTCGAAAATTGCTCCCAGGTCCTTCCCGTTGTCTCGTACGCCATGCTTATAAGCAAAGACCAAACGGTATAAGGTGATATCGCCACATCTCGATCTGAACCTTGCAGGGTGTGATAGAAAAGTTCGACACTGAAATTTCTAGTTTGCGAATTAAAATCTAAATCGCCGAACGACGCAGAAATGAATAATATTAAAAATATGACCACACGCATTGTCCGCCGTCTGACTCCACGATAAGCAAGATACCGACTGACCTTTCGAGTTTCGTTATCGAGAGTAATCTTCTTCTTCCATAATAATAAATATATATATATATATAATTCAAAATCCTGACTGACTGACTGCCTGACATATATATATCAACGCACAGCTTAAACCGGTGGTCCTAGAGACATGAAATTTGGAGGGTGTGTTCTTTGTAAAGAGTAGTAGGTATCCACTAAGAAAGGATTTTTTGAAAATCCACCCCTAAGGGGGGGGTAAATAGTGGATGGAAGTTTGTATGAAAGTTTATCATTTTTAAAGTTACATTGATGAAAATTGGTATACATTGGTATTGGTATTCGGTTAAGAATAAAAAATACGTATATCACGATTTTTGAAAATTCTACTGCCAAGGGGGTAGAATAAATAAGGGATGAAAGTTTGTTCGAAAGTTCGTCATTTTTCAAGTTATTTCCATGAAAGTACTTATTTCAAGTTTTTGAAAATTTTACCCCTACGCCGATTTTCTAAATTCCACCCGAGCGAAGCCGGGGCGGGTCAGCTAGTATAACCTTAAAGCTAAACCTATCATTATATCAGTACCCTTATTATAAAAGCGAAAGTGTGTTTGTTTGTTGGTTTGTCCTTCAATCACGTCGCAACAGTGCAACGGATTAACGTGATTTTTTGCATGGGTGTAGTAAAATCAAAAAATTCCCATGGGATTTTTAAAAACCTAATTCCACGCGGACAAAGTCGCGGGCATCCTTTAGTAACATATATAATTATTCTGTGTTAGTACGGTTAATTAGATAAGGCTAAGCTTTAAGTTTTGTTGTAATATTTTCTGTAATAAGGAAATTTTTTAAACAAAATAAGTCGTACTTATTACTAGCAACTAATCCTAATTAATAATTTACAACTGGATTTAATGAAGATGAAAGATATCACTGTCCCGATATAAACACCAAACAACCGAAGTCGATCACTAAATTTCATTACGGACGCTTGGACTTGGACGAGAACCCGAAAAACTTGCACTGCCCTTACCCAGCTGGTAGTGCGGAGATTATTGAATTTAACCAACATAATCCAACAAACGCCAGATGCGTCCGACGCTCTCAAGGAAATGATCGCCCATTTCTCTATTTACTCTGGGGCGAGCTCGGATAATGGCGCACTTATTTAATAGAAAACCTCGTGAGGCACCTTTGAACCTCTGTTTTGTTCCATTTTGTCTTATTAGCGGATTAAGGCCTTTTTATCCGCAAAGTGCCTTATGTTTGTGGGGTAGATATTTTGAACAAATTTTCCACAGTAGGTACTTTCACCTCTCACGATATGACGTAGCTACTTACCTTTATTGTTTTACTAGCTGATGCCCGCAACTTCGTCCGTGTGGATTTAGGTTTTTGAAAAAAAAAATCGTGGGAACTCTTTAATTTTCCGGGATAAAAAGTAAGTAGCTATGTCACTTTCCTGGTCTTTGAGCATACCCATGCAAAAAATCACGTTGATCCATTACTCCGCTGCGACGTGATTGAAGGACAAACCAACAAATAAACACACTTTCGCATTTATAATAGGGGTAGTGATGATAGTTGAAAGGGCTTTATAATATAACATGATGGTGGAATGTTTTTCCATGTAATCTCTATCCCAAAACTGTTCAACGCGCCTAAAGAAGTTTTCACTACAAAAGTATCTCAGAAAAATTTGAAGTAAAGCTTTTCAAAATTATCTGAAGAATTCACAAATTTGTTCTTCACGGATGGAAACACTCGAAATAAACGGATTTCAAATTCCACACGCATTCCTTCAAGTGTCTCATTAAAACTCACTTTAAGCGTCAATATTCTTGAAAACTCTCGCGCCAGGTAAACATTGTTGTATTTAAAATGTTTTTCGTTAAAAGTGTTAGAGGGATCTCGCACACCAACTTTTCTTTAACGCGCGGTTAGAAAAGTCAAAAATTATTTATTTCATGTAGGACTACAGCTAGTGTCTTATAATATCACTGATTTGGAATTCCGATTCTAAAAGAGATTTTCAAATCATAAAAAGTTACAATATAATATAACAATACACTACATCATCAATGTGGTCAACTAAAAAAACCTCAGCCGGTTGCTTCCACGAAACTTTTAATTGTATAACGCGTACAATTTTACTCCTCACGCGCTATTTTAACTTTTTGTATCAAATTTCATGTCAAAAGTACCTACCATTTTAGGCCTTATTTCAAAGGTGAACCACATACTTTTGACATAACAGTTGACCCATAGAGTTAAAATGGCGCGTGAGGAGTCATTTTGTACGGACTATATAAAAGCCTCGACTTGAATAGTGTGTTTAAGAGCTAGCGCGCACCACGGTAAATTTCCATACCTACGTTTTTTTTCGCAGTCTTTGAACTATAGCAGTATATAGAAACGCGCGTTTTTGGAGCTTAGAACGTGTCAAATAAAACACAAGAGAAATACAATACAGCGCTTACTGTGAAGAGTAGTGTAATAGCAAATCTAAGCATTCTTCTGGGATCATAATAATATTATAACAGCAATCATTATTTTTTAAGTTTTTTTTTTAAATTTAGATACAAGTCAGCCCTTGACTGCAATCTCCCCTGGTGCTTCACTTGGAAAGCGTGATGGACTATGGCTAAATTCTCGTCATTCTGAGCCGTGGCGATGATGGTTTGATTATGATGATAATGATGATAAAAATATAATATTATGTAGGTAGGTATAACTCAAGAGGCAAAATATTTTCTTATTGTAGTTATCTTATTTGAAAGAAAATCACAAGATAATGTAAATCGGAGACTGATACTTATTGGAAATATTTCAATTCGGGCAGAAATACTCGTAGTGTAAGATATAATATGAATAAAATTCTCATACAAATGAGACAAAGAACGTCGCATCCATCGCCGGGATATCTTTTACGTGTTAAATCAAGTAAGGGATTGAAATATTTCCGCTTTCATACCCACTAGCTTATTTGCATTGACAGGGTCTTTGAATTGCTAGTGATTTTATGATAAACTAGCCGCCCCGGCGAACTTTGTACCTACCGCCTAACAGTCGATTTTTTTTCAGGATTTTTTTAAATTTTTTTCTCTCCGTAAGAACCATCCTTGTACTTCAAGGAATATTATGAAAAAAGAATTAGCGAAATCGGCTCAGCTGTCCTCGAGATTTGCGATCAGCAAGACATTCAGCGATTCATTTTTACATATAGAGACTATGCAATCCTGATACTGCAGGGTTACTGCCTGCCTAAGTTATCAAGATTCAGGAATTGAATTAATGTTGTAGGTACCAAGCAAGGTACTTTATGCTTGGACTCCAAGTCCCAACTCATCAACCTGATGATGTAGGGTACAGCACTCATAAACTATAGTGATTCAGGAACTGCGGATGATGCAATATTATTTTTCGTGCCAAGCATAGAACAACCTTTGAACTTCGAATCCCAACTCCTCAATCTTGATGCTGCGTGGGGATTCGGGAATTTCTGATGGTGATTTGATATTTGAGGTATAAAGCAACTCCGTTACATGTATCATACCAATCTAGATTATGTTATTAACTCGCTGACAGAAACTAAATAATCCCTCCTTCAGCGGATTCAAGCCTGACACGCAATCTCCGGTGTCATCAATCACGGATGTGAGGTAAGCGAGGCAAAGATTGAGACAGTGCGGTGAATATTACTACTTCGTACAGAAATAAATGCGGTAGGTACCTACTAGAGAGAGATCCAGCACGTACCAGACCTTCGTTATTTTATAAAACCTGAAAGTTTATCTGCGTGTTCGTGTTGTCCCCAACACAGGGAAGAACGATCAGTGACTGTGAAGTTTGGATCATGGTGGCTTTGGAAGATAACAGATAACTAAGGTGTAAAAAATCTTACGTCAAGGTATAAAATCAATTTATTTTTTTAAATATTTTTTTCAGGATAGTATTAGAAATCACGTCATGCATTGCAAGACAGTTAGGGTCGTGAAAACCCCCTGCCAGATGCCCTTACTTCATAGTCGCTGTTTCTCCCTGTGTTGGGGACAATACCGAGAAAAGCTTTCAGATTTTATAAAATAACGATGGCCTGACACGCGTTGGCTCTTAGTCCATACTTAAATTACTTGACAGGGCTATTCTATTTATGTTAGAAACACTTACCTACCACAAAATTGAGTAGGTATAATTGTTACGTCCCAACACCACAATATGCTTGAAATGAATACCTAACTACAAAAACATTTCCGTTAAATTCTTATTTTCATAGTAATGTTAACGACAATGATGACGTCGATTTTCGTTTTTACCATTAAAACTATGTAATTAACGGTTTTAATATTATTATGATTTCCTGTCAATAATTAAGATAGCAAAATAATTATCGAAGCCCAATTTAAACCGCACGTATAAGATAAATGGTTAGAGTTGCTATTTATTTCTTGAAATTGCTACTAAACTCTTTAGATTTTGCTTAAGAATTAATTCTAAACCATTGACATTTTATTTGTAAACAGAGGCACGTCAAAATGATAGACAAAATACTACAGACGTAACAGATAATATATAGCAGCTAATCCAAAGGTCTTACATGGTGAAATTGATTTTATTATATTTTAGAAGTAAAGTAATTGTAGATTTAAATAGAGTATAATGTGGAATTTTGAAGTGTATAAATTTAAAACTAAAGTTTAATCTCTATTGTCGACTCTATTGAATTTGAGTTTTATATGGTATCATTATACTTATGGAAAGGGTAGCCAAAGGGCTAAAAATGGCTCTGCTTTGACGGTAGACATGATTAATTTTCCTATTTTTAATAAGAAGCTGTGACATACCTACAGGTACGAATATTGTTGATTTTATATTTCTATTGTTATACTATGTATGTTGGTTAATGTGTAATTTGTTATACATCTGGTATTCCTTTGTAATAGTTTATGCTTATACCCTATGTGGGTTGGATATGTTATGGTAATACCTACCATAGTTGTATCTATTTTTCAATAATTGTGAATAGACACCGCCGAGTTTTTTCTTGCCAGTTCTTTCTCTCGGTAGATATGCTTTTTCGAACTGGCGGTAGATTTTTCTTAAAGGAAATAATAAATTATTTAATGATAAAGCAATAAGTAATGGTAAAGATAAACTTTGATTGGGAGGGAGTTTTTCCCTGAATAAAACAGTTTATTTCCTTATACAATCTTTTATTTTGTCTCCTACCTACAACCACGCCCTAGCTTATTGATAACGAACTAAGGTTTAGACTCTCAGTAGGTTGATTCCTGACTCTATTGTCTCTATACTTCTGAGGCTAATCTAGCATCAGAAGTGGGATTACGATATGGCTGAATTGTGCCTTTTCTAATGCAGTTTGTACAAGTTTCAGAAATACCGGCGAATTTGGATGGCTTTGTGAAAAGCCATCAAAGATGTTCCAACAGGCGTTGTGATGACTGACGTCCACGAGAGGTACCACAATGGACATTGGATACCCTAAATCTGGAAATCTTAATATGAAAATATGGTATGAAAAAAAAAGTGAAAGTGAATTAAAACTTTTTTGCAAGACAATTTTTCAGGCAGGTAGGCCTTAGAAAGTTTTATTGCGTAATCATGGACCTATTAATACTCTGTGTAATGTAGTAACACAGTTTCATAGTTGTTTTAAAACTAATTGTATTATAGAAATAAAGATGTGGGTACTAAATAAATAAAATTTTTTGCGGGTAATTTTGTGTTCAGTATAGATGTTCTGTTTCAATGACTCAGATTAATGTTTGAAGGTGTTTAATCGCATGATGTCCCAGCTAGTAACACAAATCGATATTACGTAAATTAATGTTAAAAATTTGCAGGTAGTTAGTTGGTATGAAATTTTTATTAAATGATCATACGATAAAATGTGGTTAAATGTCAGACTGACCGAGCGGTGAAAAACTAAAGCAAGTTTGTCAGTAAATATTTACTGATGATTAATTTGTGTTCTATTTTAATTTACGTCTGACGTCTAGCCGTATATTCGTAATTTATATGATAGTGATGTTGACATTGAATCATTGAATATTGTTTTACGAGTGATGAGTCATCTTACTTTTTTTTTAGTTATGTTCTTGAGGCATTTCCTATGTAAGTACTTCGAGAACGAAGTACTTTTCAGGTTGGCCGAATAGATGTATATAATTTATTTATGTGTTACATAATGACAGAGAGAAAAGAAGAAAAAAAAAGAACCAAAAAAAAAAAAAAGAAAAAAAAAAAAATTTTTTTGTTGTAATTTTGTTTCAAATTAAGAACAATACAGAAATACATATTGCATCATTCGTTAAATATTGATGATTCATTGATCAGAAACGCGATTAGCGTGGCCATTTTTGTAAATTTGCTATTGACTTTGCATCGGAGTTCTCACTCGCGAAACGTAGAGATGAAAGATTTGTGATACCTACCTACAATAATTAAGAAATTTTGTTGGAGTTTATTTTTGTAGTTTTTATATAAGGATAGGTTAGGCTGCTGATGTCTTATCCTGTTGCTATGCCGCTAAGTCTAGTAGCTACTGATTGTTTGATGTCATTGTTTTTTTATATATACCCACCGTTATGTAATGTGATGTAATGGAGCTGCCAATCCACACTTGGCCAGCGTGGTGGACTATGGTTAAACCTGAAACTTAAATTTAGAATATTGGAATTTAGAGATTATTGACTACCCACTTGTGTTTAATATTTTTTAATGCCGTATTTTGTTGTTTTGTTTGAATAATACTTTTGATTTTTTGACGTTTTTGATGTTTGAAGTGTTTAACTATTTTTGATATTGATTACTTCTTTGACGATCTTTTTAATGTAAATTATTTTTGTGGTATTTTTTGACATTTTAGTTTTTGATACCTACCTTTATGTTTTTATTTACGATCTTTTTGGATTTTTATATTTTATTGTGGAAAAATGTTTTGGTATTTATTTAAAAAGGAAGGTTGTTGGCACATCATTGGATGTGGGAAGCAACAAATGTTTTTGTATAGTCCAAGGACTGATTGCAGATAGACAAAAAGAGATTGAATAGAAAATATTTTTGAAAGTAAATAACGATAATTAGATAAGTTTACTCTTTGATTATTTTTACTTCTTCTAACATAGTAGTTAGTTTTGTTTTGATATATCTTACATATAATTACTTTTTATATACCTACCCTTTGTTTTTGACTTTGGTACTTTAGGAGTAAGAGTCGATGGTATTTTATTATTTTTGCAAAATTATTAACTTGAAATTGAAAAAAAGTTCTTATGATTTAACTTATTTTGAAATATTAATATTTTTGTAACTTTTTCATTTGATGGTTCTTTTTTATGAAACATATTATTTTAAATTCTGATAATTTACAATTTGTTCAGTTGCAATTTTTCTTTGTTTAATATTCATCTCTATATTTTATTGGAATTTATTTAAAACTTTGATCAAATGTTCGATCAATGGAAAAATTGTATAGTGATATATGGATCAAAACCAATGGTGTTAAGGGACAATTTTATGATGGTTTACGATGTTGCCTTAAAACCAATGGTGTTGAAGGATATTTTGTAGATGATACTTTAAAACGTTGGAACCAACGGTGTTGAAAAGTATTTTTATAATATCGCTTTAATACCAGTGGTGTTAAAAATATTTTTTGATATTGGTTTAAAACCAATGGGGTTAAAGGATATCTTGTTTGGAAACATTTATGTGCTGTGGCGAGAAAAATATTTCTTGTATTTTTGAGAGTAAACTGTGTGGTAATTTTGTATGTCACACACATGTTTAAAATGTTTTTTTTAAATTTTGTTGGAAGCCATGTTTTGATGTTGTTAAAAATTTACTTTACGAATTGTTTGTTTTTATTTTGTTGCTTCGAGAACGAAGCAATTGTCAGTTTGGCCGTATAAGATAAATGGTTAGAGTTGCTATTTATTTCTTGAAATTGCTACTAAACTCTTTAGATTTGCTTAAGAATTAATTCTAAACCATTGACATTTTATTTGTAAACAGAGGCACGTCAAAATGATAGACAAAATACTACAGACGTAACAGATAATATATAGCAGCTAATCCAAAGGTCTTACATGGTGAAATTGATTTTATTATATTTTAGAAGTAAAGTAATTGTAGATTTAAATAGAGTATAATGTGGAATTTTGAAGTGTATAAATTTAAAACTAAAGTTTAATCTCTATTGTCGACTCTATTGAATTTGAGTTTTATATGGTATCATTATACTTATGGAAAGGGTAGCCAAGGGCTATAAATGGCTCTGCTTTGACGGTAGACATGATTAATTTTCCTATTTTTAATAAGAAGCTGTGACATACCTACAGGTACGAATATTGTTGATTTTATATTTCTATTGTTATACTATGTATGTTGGTTAATGTGTAATTTGTTATACATCTGGTATTCCTTTGTAATAGTTTATGCTTATACCCTATGTGGGTTGGATATGTTATGGTAATACCTACCATAGTTGTATCTATTTTTCAATAATTGTGAATAGACACCGCCGAGTTTTTCTTGCCAGTTCTTTCTCTCGGTAGATATGCTTTTTCGAACTGGCGGTAGATTTTTCTTAAAGGAAATAATAAATTATTTAATGATAAAGCAATAAGTAATGGTAAAGATAAACTTTGATTGGGAGGGAGTTTTTCCCTGAATAAAACAGTTTATTTCCTTATACAATCTTTTATTTTGTCTCCTACCTACAACCACGCCCTAGCTTATTGATAACGAACTAAGGTTTAGACTCTCAGTAGGTTGATTCCTGACTCTATTGTCTCTATACTTCTGAGGGTAATCTAGCACACGCATATTCCCTGTTGTTACATTAATAGGATGTACCTAAGTATTACGTCACTTATTTTCCCTTTACGTCATTTCAATGAATACTACGTGACATCTTTAGTATGACTGTCATAATTATTACAGTAGCCGGCAAGAAATATTGCAGGGTCAGCGACTATGGACATGTGCATACCTAGCTTTCTTGCTGACTATACCTTTAGAAAGAAATAGCAGTTTCATAGAGCGTTGTCTCTGTCGTTAAGACCGACAAAACGTCACCTGTATGAGTGGCAGACACAACGCTCTACGAAGCCGAAATGTCTTTCTAAAGACTGAAGTACAATATTTCTTGCCGGCTACTGTATCTGAGGTAAACACCATTCAAAATATTATTTGGAATTTTCCCTTTTTTATCCAGACCTGTGAAGCCTTAGTGAAAACTTGATTTACTGGAAGTTGTAGTCAGAAATGGTAAAGCCATTTAGTGGTCGTCCGCCTTCTAATCGGAGGTCGGGGGTTCGATCCCGGGCACGCACCTCTAACTTTTCGGAGTTATGTGCGTTTTAATTAATTAAATATTTAATTACAATTTATATGCTTTAACGGTGAAGGAAAACATCGTGAGGAAACCTGCATGCCTGAGAGTTCTCCATAATGTTCTCAAAGTGTGTGAAGTCTACCAATCCGCACATGGCCAGCGTGGTAGACTATGGCCAAAACTGAAGGCAACTTGAAGTATAACTTTAGTTAAAAGCACCCATTTAATGGCAAGGCCAAAATAAATGGGCTGTATGGGACCGCGCGAGCGAGCGCTTTGCCGAATTCCGGGCTTAAATCGTACCGGACTAATAGTAGGAATGGGCGCATTCACCACAAGCATTTAAAATTGCTGTCTGTTTCGACGCACCGAGTAAACGCCGTTTGGTACGGAAATTGAAGTTCAATTCAACACGCTGCATGGGATGTTTCCGTAAACTTTAATTCGCTTCGAAAAATTTCCTTTTTTCACGTAGATGGTAGAAGTAAGGTTAGGTTAGAATTATTTTACATGTAGATAAATAGGTGTGTTTGATACCTTGAATAATGGATAAGTACCTGTACATTAGTGTAGAAACCTTCTTTCTTCATTTTTCACAATACATATCCCAGAACGTATCAAGGCACCTATCTATATAGACAATAAAACATTTAGTGCTAAAGAAAGCAAACAATAAGTAAGAAAATATTAAGTATTAATGAGTCATGGAAATGAAATCTGGCAACCATCTAATGATAGCACTTCCACTGAATTTCCTCAAAGGATCATCATTAAGGTAACATAATCTTAACATTAATCAAAGTCATTAAAAGTAACACGATAGCTACAGAAAATTGTGATAATACGTACCTACTTTATCTTAATTTTCACTCATCTAGCTAATAATTTTTGTATAGAAATAAATTACTTATTATTATTCATCTAATTTACTGTAGAAAAAAGTCTACAAATAATTGATAAATAATCTTCTCTACAATATTCGAGTAGGTACCTATATGCAAATCGTATACAATATGGATAAATTGAAAAACAGTTGAACTGTTTCCTAGTACAGACGTTGCCTGAGATTTTATCCGCATATTGTTGGTTTACCGTGGATCTTCAAAACTGTATTTTGGACCAAATCTCATCACGATGGATCGGTTAGATTGGTTCAAGGGTTTATATACCTATATATATATATATAGGGTGTATAGGTCAACATTCAATTAGACAAGTTAGACAAACATTATTTCGTATTATTAAGATGTTTATTTCAGAGCGTACTAAAAATTTCGGCTATGGGGTACTCCACGTACTTTAGTCTTTCCCTACGTTACACAGCAGCTTTCTCATGAAAAATGTTCATAGGCGTTTGCTAGTGTCAATTTTATTTGATGACTCTGCAAAAGTGAGCACGGCTCATGAGTGGATGTATGTCAACATTGCATGTCAAAGAAAAACATCAGCTGTTAAAGTACTTACAAATAGCATTTTCAATACTACTGAAACTAATAATAATAATTTAATTTTTTTCGTCCAATTTACCTATAGGTACATGGATGGGGCAGGCGTGGAGCGCATGGATGTATGTTCTGCTGCTGCTCTACATCAAATCATTGCCTTATATATATGCTATTTGAGGCTATTTATAACTACTCATTGGAAATTAAGCAAGCAATAACTCCGAATACAAACCAGTAGTTTTTTCTGAGGTTCTAAATTCATCGTGAGATAATCCGTATGAAAACCAAAGTGACTGACATAATATATAAATAGCACAAAAGAGCTTGAGCTAAAGTGACAATGAACAGGTCATATATCTGTCGCAGAATCGGCGCGATGGCACGGCTGCTGGGGCAAACGTGATAACCTGGATCAACGATTTTAAGAAAATGGCGAAAAGTGGGTGCAGGGTGAGGAAGCCGAGTTCTCGAAAAGGTCTAAATATATTCGTAGACGTAAATAGGCTGATGACTAGGAAACTAGAGTAGCCTGTTAGTTATGTTTTACATAAGTAGCGACATTATAATAGAACCCTAACTAGGGACACATAAGAACAAAGGAGTTTTGCAACATGTAGAGAATAAAACTGTTCTCAAAAACTCAAAAATGTTTTGCGATGAAAATAGAAAAGAACCTCGTAGGGAATTCCATTGTACCTATCCAATACATGCAAAGTATTCCAGTGACGAGAATTTCTTTGAGGTAGGAAACGATATAAATCCCAATTTTCCACTCTTAGCAGCTAGCTCATCGGTAAATATCTAACTCCACAGAATTGTTAAATTACTAGAGCAAGCGCATTAGTCTCAGTCTAACTAATTTTAAGAAATATCAGAAGACTAGCTTATGCTCGCGACTTCGTCCGCGTGGACTACACAAATTTCATACCCCTATTTCACCCCCTTAGGGGTTGAATTTTCAAAAATACTTTCTTAGCGGATGTCTACGTCGTAATAGCTATCTGCATGCCAAATTTCAGCCCGATCCGTCCAGTAGTTTGAGCTGTGCGTTGATAGATCAGTCAGTCAGTCAGTCAGTCAGTCAGTCAGTCAGTCAGTCAGTCAGTCAGTCAGTCACCTTTTCCTTTTATGTATTTAGATTTTTGTTATTCAGTGAATGTGAAGGTCTGTGTAAAGTAAAAATAAATGCAAAAAGGGACCTTTGTCCAGCAGTAGAATGATGCTTATCATGAAAGGCTAATAAATCTAAATATATAAAAGGAAAAAGTGACTGACTGACTGACTGATCTATCAACTTTTATTGACTTTTATTTACTACTCTACTATTTTTGTTACTCTGGTTTAGTAGAACAAGTATCAAAAGTTTGATTCGTGAAGTATATGGTATGGTAAACTATATGGTAGCTCGCCGTCCTCCTTTAAAAAAATCATATTTATATTGCAGAGTTGCGAAATTAATTAAAAAAACTTTTGCGTACCCTAGTTTGTTGAAAGTCTTTTTGTGATCTTCAAAGAGTAATAAACACCATCAGTATTAGGTACCTACTTTTAAATGAAAAAGTTCTCTTGTAAATTTAGCGTCCGATTCCCTTTTATCTTTTTCGCTATCCGGTTCTTTGAATCAGTTTGATTAGTAACAAAAGGGTCCCTAATTTACGTGTCTCTTATTTTATTGGAGTCCCAAATATTTTAAATTACCGTAAAATGTAATCCATACTAATAATATTGTAAAATGCGAAAGTGTATCTGTCGGTCTGTTTATAAGCTTTTCACGTCCCATATCCATTAAATAAATTTGATATCTTGCATCCCGGGGAAGAGGATAGGTAGGCTACTTTTTTTTCGGAAAATCAAAGAGTTCCCACGGGAATCGGGATTTAAAAAAAAGCCAAATCCACACCGAAGAAGTCGGGGCATCGTCTATATTTTATAGAGATAGCTTGCCTCCTGAAACGGCAATATAGACTACTTTTTGTTCCGGAAAATCAAAGAATTATTCCCACGGAATAATGATAATAATTGATAAGATTACTTACCTGCGGTTATTACCTACTCACGTACTCATGAATCATACTATAAAGACGAAAATATGTGAATGATGTAATGCTTTTCAAGGAACAGATATACAGAATGTAACCAGAATGCTAGCAAAAACATAGCGTTATTGTTATACTACCTAAACACAATCACCATTAAACCAATAACCATTTTCCTCATTTTGCAGTTTTAGTGATTTAGTATTTTTCAAACCCGCAATGTCTATACATTGCGGGTTTGAAAAATACTAAAAACGTGCAAAACTCGGATTAATGCCCCGCCTACAACGTGGCATTGACTCTGAGTGACCTTCTTACGTAACTTTCGTTGACCTCTAGCGTCAGTCAGATTTTTATTTGCAATATACATAATCAGCACGATGACGCTTTCACGCGGTTTATTCGGCGACAAAAGTCGTGAGAGAGTTTGTGAGAGAGATTGTGCTTGGGCTGTTGAGAAAGAAAGTACTGTGACTATTGACTATTATCATTTATTATTATTATTATTTATGACTCATTCACACTATCATTTCACACCACGCCACGCTATGCGGCGCCATGCATGTTGAGTCTTGACGCGCATTTAAAAGTACGCACGCGATGTTGCGCGCGACCTGCTGCGCACACGTGGATTATAGCACTTACTACCGACACGTCATTCACCTCGCACTCGATATTATGGACATTCTTGTTTTAAGTACTCACAAATCATTTTCATTTGCTGGTTTATTTTCTTCACAGGTGATTTTTTTCACGCAAAGCGATTTTTCAATGTTCGCACTTATGGACTAACAGCCAACCCGTGCCAGACCTTCGTTATTTTATTAAAGCTGAAACTTTCTCTGCGCACTGTACCCAACACAGAGAGGACCGATCAGCGACTATGAAGTGGATCATGGTGGCTTTGGGAGATAACAGGTAAAAAAGGTGTAAAAAATCTTATGTCAAATCAGTCAGTCAGTCAGCTTTTCCTTTTGTATGCATATATAAATTACAAAATATTAGTAGGTTTAGAAAGATACACACGTGGCGTGATGTGAATGTGTTTCGAGCTTAATCTACGTAGGAGTGTTCAATAGTATTATAGAACGTTTTATCAGGAATGGATTTTATGATAAGTTTTAATCTAATCACGAGAATTTGTGTCATTAATATTAATATAAGAGTGAAAATTTCGTATTTTTTTTATTTATAACGAGTTGAGAACTGACCGCAATCACACCTAGGTAAGTGAAAATTTTAAATAGAAGAAGACTCACATGGAATAATTTAATAGATTACTATTACATACCACAGATAACGGAATATTAGTCCGTGATACATACCTACGTCTTTTTTATTTAGTTTTTATTATTGTCTTAAAAATACAAATAATTTGAGTAAATATAAATATATTTCTAATATATAGGCTTGCCTTGACTGCAATCACTTATCACACCAATCAGTAGGAAATGATGCAGCCTAAGGTGAAGCGCGCCGGCCTATTCACTCTTCTTTTGAAGGTACCCCGTACCAATTCATAATTCATAATTCATAATTTTTTATTGCAAAAAATACACGTGAAGTGGTGTTACAATATTTTTTTGGAAACAGTGTATTACCAAGTATGGCGTGCAATGTTATTAAGTACAATAATGTCAATAATATATACCTAATTTAAATAAGTCATCAATAATTATAATTTAAAGGAGAATATTGAGTACGAAACAAAATAAAATATTATGGAAGTGTTTGTAATAAAAACACAAACAGTATAAATTCAATACAATATACTTTTTTGTATTATACTATGGCTATATAAAGTCATACAAATAGAGCTATACGATGACTTTAATATTATTCATTATGTATAGTGTAGGTGCTTGTAACAAAAAAACGAACAATACAAATTAAATATTAGGTACTTACTTTTTTGTACTATATGCTATGCCATAGTAACTGTGGCTTTATAAAGTCATGACATCATTGCGGATGATCATTGTTAGATAAATATCCTCAACGTTTGCCTAGACTTGTAATAAGAGTAATATTTTTGTTCGTGTATTTGTTTGAACAATAAAATGCATACACTTACTTGTCTTGCTTTGTTTGTGCTAGCAATAATGGCTGAAGCAGACAGGCCGCAATACAACTTAGATGATGGACCAGCGTTATTCGAGAAATTCATCAAAGACTACAATAGAGAATACAAGGATGAAGAAGAAAAAGAGGTTCGCTACCAAGCGTTTCTTGAATCTTTGAAAGGTATTATAGAAAAGAATGCCAAAGAAACTAACCCTGAGATGATTTACGAAATAAACGAATTTGCTGACTTAACGGCCGATGAGAAGAATTCTATGCTGGATGATCCGAATATCGACTAAAGGTATGAATTAATCGATATGTTTTTGGTATAATACCTGTCCCTCATGGCCGTATCCCCCCCCCCCTCCCCCCCTCTCCCTCAAATCGCATGCAAAAGGAAATAATTTTTAGAATTCATAATACACTAGTTCTTGAATTTACCTTTTTTTGGAAATATATCAATAAATTTGCGCTCACTTCACTCGCGTTTTGCTATTTCTATATTTATCTATATCTATATCTATTAGGTGTTGCCTGTAACTTCATCCGTATGGATATCGCTTTTTAAAATCCCTAGGGAACTTTTTGATTCTATGGGATAAAAACTTCCGGGGTGCAAGTTATCGCTGAATAGCACCACATTTTGGTTAAGAAGATGAGCCATAAAAAGCTAACAGATAGACACATTTTCATAATAATATAAATTTTTGTTTAAAAAATCCGCGCTCGCTGCGCTCGATATTATATTGATTAATGCCCGCAACCACATGGATTTAAAACTTTCCAATAATATGTTTATTTTTCAATCTTTAGTTTTTCCGTTTAGTTACATAAATAGTTTTTAACTTTTAAGTGTACCTATGATTCAGTTGAACCTTAAACCTTAGAATTATAACATTTTGTAATCTACTATAACTAGATGATAAATACAAAAATATTAAAATGGTCTCATGATATATAACACTAAATATATAACATTATCGATGGTTACTTAATCAATCAAAAATTAATAAGGTAAAGTCTGATGGTGGCGTTACGTCCTAGGTAGGTAAGTATATAAGGAAATAATAACATTGCGCACGAGCATTGTTAAGTACAATCGCCGTGCAGTGCAGTAATATTCTCAACAGAGTTTTTAATAAAACATGCAGAAGGTTATATGTTTAGTTTTGTTCGTGCTGGCCGTCATGGCTCGACCTGAAAATAAACCTCAATACGATTTGAGTAAAGCTGAAGAATTGTTTGAAAAGTTTATAAAGGACTTCAATAAAGAATATAAGGATGAAGCAGACAAGAAGGTCCACTACCAAGAGTTTCTTCAATCGTTGAAAGTGATAAATAAAGCTAATGCCGCGCAATCTACCGCAACATTAAATATAAATGCATTCGCAGACTATACTCCTGAGGAGAGGAAATTTTTGCACGGAGGAAAAATTATACGGGTAATAAATTAAGTTTCGTTACAACTTACTATGTTTACACCAACAAACAAGTTTGATTCTAGTTTTCGATAAGGTTTGTAAAATATGTCAATAAACTTGTACTGCCATTAATATTTTGTGTCTCTCTTGTGCTAACAGATAGTAAAATTTGTATACGCATTTTACAAGTTTTGTAATACAACAGCTATATACTTAACAACTTGTTTTCGGTGTAAACAAAAAATGGCAACAATTCAACTTAGTTTTACATGACTAAGTAAACAATGTTGTGGACACTACCTACCACTAGAATTATGTGTTACATTATACCTATCCAGTTGTGGACGTTTATTGTCTGTTACTGATGATGAGAATCGTGACCCCTTTCCTGTAATCAGTGTACCTAATAATTGTAGCAGATAACTTTAATAATTTGGTTTGGATAACTCGTCTCATAAAAAGAGAGGATAGAACATTTCAGTATATTTCAATCTTTTATTTTCAGGTAAATCAGAGCGCTGAAACGGAAAGAAAGTGATGTTCTAGTTCTTTTTATTTTAAATTTGTTATATTTTATTTTTTGTAACCAAGTAGGTACTAATAAAATAAACTGTTACTGAAATATCTACTATTAATTCTTATTTAATCAGTGATGGTGTTATAATAACATAAACCTACAAATAACTAAACAAATAGCAATAAAAAAACTAAAACGCTACTGCTCAGCCATACTGATTTTTTTCAAAAAAGAGCCGGCAAAGTACGAGACAGACTCGCGCACCGAGGGTTCCGTATTACAGTCGTATTTTTTCGACATTTTGCACGATAAATCAAAAACTATTATGCATAAAAATAAATAAAAATCTGTTTTAGAATATACAAGTTAACCTCTTTCATAATATGATACCCTATTTGGTATACTTAGTTATCTAACTTTGAAAATTGAAAATACTAATATTTGTTCAATTTCATGATTCTAGGTCAACGGAAAGTGCCCTATAGGTTTTCTTGACAGACACGACGGACAGACACACAGACAGACAGACAACAGAGTGATCCTATAAGGGTTTCTTTTTTCCTTTTGAGGCACAGAACCCTAAAAATTGTAGCCAATGTTACTTGGAATACCTATTATAAGGATTGTAACGATACCAGATACATATAGAAGTATTCAGGCATTTAGAAGTTATGATGGAATAAAGAAACTCACATACAACATAATATATAAATACATACCTACATACATAAACCCCGAAAACTTTTTTGGGTAGTCGTGTCGTCTAAAAAAACAAGAAGATTTGCTATATAAACTGTTCAAGGTAAAAATTTAAACATCAGCTTTTCTCATCTTAATAATGAGGAAGTTTCAGGGCGAACGTTCCATAAAATTTTCATAGATGGCGCTGTTTGCTGCAACCACTAAAAACGAAAAATAATTTCCGAGCGAAGGTATACGCTATAATAATTTGTACGTAAAACATCCTGCAAAACAACAACCTCAATAAAACATACGGACAGCCAGGCAGCTCTTTCAGCTCTGTCCTCTGAGGTTGTTAACTCAAGACTGATTGAAAACTGCAGACACCCTGGCCCAATACCGGGTGGTTCTACGCTAGGTACCAGAGCATGCTGGAATAGTTGGCAACGAAAATGCTGACATTCTAGCTAAATCATATAGATATAGGTATTATTTTTCGTTTTTAGTGGGTACAGTACACAGCGCCATCTATGAAAATTTTATGGAACGTTCGCTCTGAAACTTCCTCATGACTTGTATGAAATAGGTGGGTTTAATATAAATACAAAGTTTATGTGGCAAGATAGTTTGAATAGTGCTTTATATTAAAATATTTAGGCCAGGGACAATTTCAGCAGAATACCACACGCGGAAATTCCCCTGTTTTGTACACGCAGATATACCTACTGAATACATCATAATATAATATGAATATAATATGGTGCTCTTCTAATATATCTGGCACATTCGAGTGGAATTCCGCACGCATCATTCCACTCATGGTATTCCTCTATATACAATGAACCAAAAGCTTAATTTGCTATAATCCGCTGAAACAGGTCGAATCTGTATGGTGCAACATGCAGCATGCGAAATGCACCGCCCGCCCTCCCACTGCTGAACATGCAGGAAGATGCAGCCACCAGGCAAGCAATACGCACCACCACCACGCAGCACCACACAAATCACAAACACACTCGACAAACGTTTCGCCCCGACACCGGAGCATCCTCAGAAGATGTAGACCTTACAATGCACAATTGCACAATTGTGCATTGTAAGGTGCACACGCTTCATCTATATTAACAAAAATTTTCTCCGATGCTCTCCAAATCGGTTTATAAAATAAATAAATAAATTAAATAAATAAATAAATAAATAATAAATAAAAACCCCCTAGATTTTCCATCAGTTACTGTCAAACCTGACTGGTGGAAAACCTTATGGAAGCCTTGCGTGTTTTAAGCTATATCTACTTATCAGTCAGTAGTAGCCAAGAATCGTTCTATCCCAACAATAGATTCTCCTATTCAAATTGAACTGTATTTGTTATTTTAAACACAAATTACACAGCGCGCCGAAACGCTGCGCAATTTTAAACACTTTGCCACGGTAATGTTATCATACAGTATTGTAACTCGGCCGTATCTTTGAAATAAATACCTACAGCAGCGCGCTACGTAAACATGCGATAGGGCTGCCCGCCTTTCCAGGTAATTTAAAAAAAACTTATCTCTGAATGCGTTAATGAAGAATTCATGCAACCAAAAACAGGACAATATTTCTTACTCGTCATACTAAATATTATGTACCTACTTGAACTTATTTTAGTGGAAAAATCGCGCGGTTATCTAAATATATAAAAGGAAAAGGTGACTGACTGACTGACTGACTGATCTATCAACGCACAGCTCAAACTACTGGACGGATCGGGCTGAAATTTGGCATGCAGATAGCTATTATGACGTAGGCATCCGCTAAGAAAGGATTTTTGAAAATTCAACCCCTAAGGGGGAGGAATAGGGGTTTGAAATTTGTGTAGTACACGCGGACAAAGTCGCGAGCATAAGCTAGTTAAAAAACAAAACACCATCCGTTCGTCACTGTGGCACAGTCGCGACTGGCAGTGTCCCGAGCACATCCCGAGATCGAGGCGCATAGTAGTCCATTTGTATGAAGTTGGAATACTGTATGATAATATTACCGTGACTATGCGGTCAAAACGACCGCCCACTATTAGTTTCGTACGATTTGAACCACAAAATGGACAAAGCGTTCGCCAACTAACACGGCCTATAGCCTATTCATTAGAACAGTGTGAACAACTGCGAATTTATGCTACACGAGGTTTTCCCTAACAGATTACAAGGTGGCGTAAGCCTTTTGAAGCCCATTTAGTGAAATTGCCTTTCAATTTTATTAGTAATTGTGTTCATAGATAAAATCAATAAAAAGAAAAAAACCGGTCAAGTGCGAGTCGGACTCACACATGAATTGTTCCGTAGTATTGTAAAATATCAATATCTTCTTCTTCTAAATATATAAAATGAAAAGGTGACTGACTGACTGCCTGACTGATCTATCAACGCACAGCTCAAACTACTGGATGGATCAGGCTGAAATTTGGCATGCAGCTTGCTATTATGTCGTAGAGGTCCGCTAAGAAAGGATTTGTGAAAATTCAGCCCCTAAGGGAGTAAAATAGGGGGTTGAAATTTGAGTAGTCCACGCGGACGAAGTCGCGGGGATGACAGGTAACATCGTCAGATCGCAGTCAAGGGCTAACTTTTTATCTTATTAAAAAGTACCAAGAAGTACGAAAATTTTGGAAATAATACTGATTTTAGTTATGACCAATCATGAATCATGGTGATTTATATAATACCGCGACTTCGTCCGCGTAGATTTAGGTTTTTAAAATCTCGTGGGAACTCTGTGATTTATCGGGATAAAAAGTAGCCTAGATATCCTTCCCCGGGATGCAAGCTATCGCTGTACCAAATTTTATCAAAATCGGTTGAACGGATGGGCCGTGAAAGGCTAATAGACAGACAGACACTTTCGCATTTATAATATTAAGTATGGATTCATGTGACACAGTTAATAGGTAATATTTGGTAGTCAAATACATAATTAAACTCAAAATTTCAATAACCACTCCATATTTAACTAAACATAGAATGCCATTCCGAACTCCGTGAACTGTTCAATTTTAAATGCTTGCGCTCAAAGCGTCCGCTTAATATTAGTCTCGCGCGATTTGAGCCAGAAATTGTTGGGCTTTTGATCACTGCAGCTAATTTAAGCTTTACAATATTTGCTAGGACAGATTACAGAGAATCCTTTTTGTAACATGATTTAGACTACATAATGGGTATACCTTATGCATGTGCATAGATGTGTCCAATTACATATATTATGTGTCCATTATAATATGTGTGAATTTATATATATTAATAATAGATAGATTAGATATGTACAATTAAAATAATTTCGTGGCGCCACCCGAATCAGGGTTCATACTGAAAACCAGCGCTGTATGTTTTTGTACTTGTGCAAGACATATGGCATTTATGCTGAGCAGAGACCTTTTTTTCGGGTTGTGCCACACATGACATACTTTATTCCGGCGCTTCTTCTACTTGAGGTCTTTTGACTTTACTACTCAAGTATTAGAGGCGCCGGGATAACCTAACTGGTAATGTGTGGTACAGCTTTAAAAAATAAACGTTTTTCTTTCTTTCTTTCTAAGCGTATTTAGTGATCAGTCAGGCAAGAATTTAAGTACAACAATTAGTAAACATCTCTATTTTATTCATTTCAGTGGATTTTTCGACTACACCAGAAGAAACAATTTTTTTAGTAGTAGTTTTGTAGTAAGTAGTTTAGATTGATAATTTTTTCAGGTTTTCAAATTAATTTGTAGTATCGAAATTTAAAGTGTTATATTAATTTGTAAATCAAAACCATTAACATTAGTTTAGTTTTAACATATTATATCGACACTTCAAGCTCTATGAATTAGCATGTTGGTAACGCAACCTTGCAGCTTTTACCAATTCCAAAATCGCCCAACAACCCAACGCGACAAAATTATAATACAAATTACAACTTAGGTACAATGTTTTAATAGGTAGGTCATCGTTATAAATATTTTCAGTACGTAGGTGTACTCAAATAGTTTGGATTTTACAAAAATATGATGTTGAACAGTACAAAGAAAGAAAGAGGAAATCTAGTAGGTTTGTCCGTTATTCATATATCTACAATGCAAATGTAATCTCTCTTCGTCACACAAAGGGGCAAGCGAAACACAAGTTCCTTTATAGAAAACCTCTTTTAAAAAGTCTTTTAACAAGTGTAACCTCTACAAGGTTTTATTCAAATAAAATCAGCTGCAGCACCCTCTATAAAAATGTTACCTTTGATAACACGTACCTAAGTGGAGATTTGGTACATATTATTATAGTACACAAGCTTGCACGCGCGCAAACAGAAGGGCACTCTTTATTTCTTCATTCTCAGTGTCTGATGGAACGAACATCCGACACGACCGGAGAGAGTTCAGGCGCAGGACCAACGGCTTTACGTACTCTCCGCGGCACGGAGGTAAAACAGCGCCAACAGCGCCTGACTCGGAGGCTAGTTATGAAAATTTCTAAACAGAAAAATTAATAACGGAACGCTAAAAATAAAACCGTCAATTATATTATAAGAAAACCGCATGTCTGGCATGCGGCTTCCTCACGATGTTTTCCTCGAAAAGTTACATGTGGGTTCCCAGAATTGAACCATATAACCCTTCCACACGCGCACCGCATACCTAATTAGCACTGCAAAAAATCTAGCTTCTGGCGTAAGCATTTTTAGTAAGTGCCTATTGAAACGCTAAGTAGGTTTTTGCGCTTCTTGCGGCTCTGGCACTTTACAATCACATAATATATATACGTATTTAATACTAACCTACACTAAAGTCACCTTATAGTACGTGGTACCGATGTACCAATGATGATAATATAATGATGATAATGATGATAATGATGAATGATGATGATGATGCCTTTAGAATAACATTTTGGCTTTGTAGAGCGTTGTCTCTGTTACTCATACTTATATGACTATAGATCCGCTATCCCCTTCTAAAGATGACATGTCGATGTACATTATTTTCTGCCGCGTACTGTATGTACAGTACTAAATAAATCAATCAACTTTTAAAATAAAATATTGCGTTGTTCAAGCTACCCATTGACGGGAATCAACAAGGTATAACTTTTCCTATTAATCTAAAAACATCCACTTTCCTTTCCGATCGAGACGGTCACTTACCACTATTCCCCTATAAAGGCGAATTTGTCTCATCAATCAAATCCTAAAAGCAGCATCAATCACCCACGCATACGCACATCAGGGAAATTTTGCCGATAAAGATGTTTTTCTTTTTACATCGGAGTGAACCTTTGTGACCCGCTTTGACAAATTTGGTTATAACCCTCGCCAAAGATGAAATGAATATTGAAAAGGAGGCTTGATTGTTACTGTAATATAATACAATTATTATACCAGCTATTTGTAAACTATTTTTTTTTTGCAAGCAGTATACAGACTTCCGTTGTATCTCTTTGTTTTTTATTAATTTATTATTGCTACTTACAAAAATATTTTATAATATAAAATCACTACCTATTTTACAAATGCGTGTGAGTTTGTTTGTTGGTTTGTATTACGCCGCAAATTACAAATCGACGTGATTTTTTGCATGGATACCTATAATTATTAAAGACAGGAAAACCTTTGAAATTATGCCCGTGCTTCACCCACTATAGTTTGAGCTGTGCATTTTCTGCCAGTCAATTGTTACAGTTTTCAAGAGGAATCATCCTCTTGAATTTTTTTTTTAAAATTAAACACATCAATCTATAACAAACTGCTGTATTAGAAATATTTGTGGTTTGAAAACTATAAGTTTTCTCTACCTATATAACGTAGCCTCCCGCCAAAAAAGATTTGGCAGATTTTCACCTGAGCGAAACCGGGCGGGTCCATTCGTTTAAAATATTATAAGAAACCTAATCTTGTAACTCTGAAAGAAAATAAAATAGCAAACTTCGTTTCGTTTGGTAGGAGCACTGTAAAAGCGAAATATGAAAATTGGACAATCAATTTCCTTTATTAAGAAACACAGACTAAAAAGAGAAGTTTCATTTGAACTCGCAGTTCCCGTAAAAGCTTTCACAGGAAACAAAAACTAAAAGTTCACTCACTGCAGGATCGCTTTTAGGAGGTAGGTACCTACCAAATATGATAATATGTGATAAAAAGTGTAACAGAAATCACAGCGTTGTTCGTAAAAATGACTTCTCACGCGCCATTTTAACTTTATGTAGCTTTGAATAGTTTAAATCAGATTTTATATTCGAATAATTGAAATGAGCACGGTACATTTCAAATGCATAGACTAGACAGCTGGTAATGAACAAGTCTCAAAGCCGCATGTGTCTCAATCCGATGTACGACTAGGTATGTTCCGTCTTCTTGTTTAACTACACAGGGAAGATGTAACTACGCAGAATCCCTAGAAATACTAGATATTATTATTATATGTGAACAAGAGGATTGGTAGATAAAAATAATGTATTCGATATCTATTATCTACATAATGTATGGGTATACATGGAAATAAGGAGATCCATAGAACCAGAGTAACCGACATAGACAGTTCATCGAATCCAAAGCAAAAACTACTGGCAAGAAACTTGGCATCCTCAACAAAGTCAAACGGTACTTACACGCCGGAACAGCTTCTTACTCTGTACCAAGCACAATTTCCATCGGGCATGGAGTACTGCAGCCATTTATGGGATGGCTCTGCGAAGTATCAGCTTGATGTATTGCTTTCGATGGACCGTCGAGCTAGAAGACTCATTGGTGACGAAGCGCTGATCAATTCTAAACTTCAAAGTTTGGAACATCGGCGCAAAGTAAAAAGTTACCTGTCTATCGGTATTCTACAGGATATACCTATGTCGGATAGTGTGCCGAAAAACTTTTCAACTTGGTTCCTCCTTCACCTTTACTATCGTATTGCCCGGTACTTTTTTTTTTTTTTAATTCAGATACAAGTTAGCCCTTGACTGCAATCTCACCTGGTGGTAAGTGATGATGCAGTCTAAGATGATAGCGGGCTAACCTGGAAGGGGTATGGCAGTTTTTATTAAACCCATACCCCTTTGGTTTCTACACGGCATCGTACCGGAACGCTAAATCGCTTGGCGGCACGGCTTTGCCGGTAGGGTGGTAACTAGCCACGGCCGAAGCCTCCCACCAGACCAGACCAGAAATTTAGAAATTATAAAATTCCAAACCCCTGCCAGGAATCGAACCCGGGACCTCCCACTATTAAGACCACAGCGCTCACCACTGCGCCAGGGAGGTCGTCAAACACACAAGAACTTATTTGAAATTCCACAGATACGTACCAAGCCTCCTCTCTCCTCCATTACAATTTTGCTAGATGGTGCCTACGATTTTGTCTGCATGGAAAAAAATCCCGCGGGAACTCTTTGATTTGCGGGATAATAACTAGCTTACGTGTTCGTTCAGTATAAGTATAAGTAGGTAAGCTATTTCCATTCCACAGCCAAATCGGTTCAGTCAATGTGCCGTGAAGGGCTCACAACCAACAAACATCCAAACTTTCACATCGATATTAATCACAGTTCTATATTACAAATGAGAAAATGTGTCTGTCGTCTGTCTGCTAGCTTTTAACAGCCGATTTTAATGAAAGGTACAGAGATAGCTAGCATCTTTGATTTTCCAGGATAAAATACTTTTTATTATTAGCCTATGTCCTTCCCCGATATGCAAGCTATCTCTGTACCAAATTTCATCAAAATCGGTTGAACGGATGGGCCGTGAAAGGCTAGCAGACAGACAGACAGACAGACAGACATACAGACGGACAGACAGAGAGACACATTTTCACATTTATAATATAAGTAGGTAGGATTAGTAAGATTACGACGCAGTACTCTCAAAGGTAATTTATATTTTCTCAAGTAGGCAAGCGATAATGTTTGTCTAATCAATCTAAGTATTTTCACAAATTACGCTTAATGCGATTCCCGATGAGGCACTTCAATAAATTACAAGTCTCATTTATATTTATACCTACTACGGCGCGAGCACTCAAATACGAGTAACTAAAGCTTAAGGTAAATAGCGAATAAGGTATTTAAAGACACGGATTTTCCTATAGAATCATACATCACAACATTAACAACACATGCATAAAAATGTAGGGCAACTAGTGTCTCTTAAGGTATGATTCCGAACCACGCTGCACGCAGCAGTGCTGTAGCAACAGTGCTGTCACAGTCCTGTCGCGGCACTACTGGTCCTCATACAATCTCTATAAGCTTATATGACATTACATTCCGAGCTAGTGCCGCGACAGGACTGTGACAGCTGGTGACAGCACGCTGCTGCGTGCAGCGTGGTTCGGAATCATACCTTTATGCTACGTCAGTGACTCTACCACCGCACCGCCGCGGTTCGGACCTTAAAAAGCTATGAATGAGGTCCAGGTTAGAGCGCACTTGCCAAGAAGAAGATACATTCACTCTTGCTTTGATGGTAGTCGATAGGTAATAGTCGATATCTACCCAACAAGCAAAATAACCCCAGAATGCATAGGTAAATATTATGTTTTAGGAGTGTTTACTCATTTAAGTTCCTCAAATTAACCTTATAAGCGCTCATAAGATAACTTTTACTATACTATAATCTCTGCTCTCTCCTACGTACAACGGTAAATAGACTGAAGAATAGTTACTCTAGTTAGTTGCATTTGTAAGCGCTTATAAGATCACGTTTACTAGTTACTAATTACTATAATATCTCGCTCTCCGATATAAAAAAATAATACAATATATTTTGCTTGAATATAATATGTAGGTACATATTATATACATTCATTGCAATGCATACTAAAAAAACAATGATTAAGTATAATTATTTTTTTTACTGTGTAAAAAATGTTCTATGTAAATCTCACATTGCATAATTTAATAATCTCAAAAAAAAAATTAATTAAACTTTAGATATCCAAGTCCAAGCTCAGTTTTATTTAGCAGTAGTGCGGCGCTCTTTCTAAAATAAGTTAGTTCTCACCCCCTTAAGAACTAAGTGCTAAGCATTACCTACTTCAAAAACTCCCTTCTTCATCATTTTTCTTGAAAGCTTGCTTGATATGAGTGCTCTTTACACTGATCGTTAAAGATGCTGAGAGACTGATCGACAAACTAACTTGAGATCATTATTAGATGGTTACGAAAATGTGTCACTTACTTCTTATGAGAATTTTAATTGAGAACCTCCTCCTTTTTTGAAGTCGGTTAAAAATAAAGGGTTTAAAAGTCTAAAGTAACACGCGCAAAGTGGCGAGTAAAAGTTAGTATAAGTCCCGCAAATTGCTAATGCGCGTGGCCGCCATATTAGTGACGTCAGCACTAGATTGAAGGTTCGAACTGATGGTATAGTTTTATTTCGGCTGACGTGGACGTCAAAATGACGTCATTTCGATGTTAGTGAGATATGGTTCCATAGCAATTTACGGGACTTATAATTAATATTAATATGTAGAACTTCTTTCAAGGATTTTTAATAAACTTGCATGCGGATGTAGGCCAGACGTGACTAAGCTGAAAAGTTCATTAATCCATTCATTAACTTCCATTTCTCAATTTGTTCCATCTCTGAGCAGAATATAAAGTAATTCAAAAGAATCTTGTATAGTTAATTAAATTTTTATTTGATACCCAAAAAGCGCTATTGAGATTACTTTCAAATGAAGAAAAAGTTTGGCTGTGCTCAATTCCGATCCAGACTCAATTTTATTCTTTTCACTCTCCGGTTGTTTGACTTAAGTTAATTAGTTGAGAAAGGATTCGTAATTTTGTATTTTAAATTAATTCAAAAAATAATCCGGCAACTTCAAAAATTTTTACGATATCATAATTATTTTTTGAATATTAAATGTTTGTACAATTATTAGATTACAACTTTTTGAGAGCATGCCACCAAACTCGGTCCTCAGCCTTCCTTATACTTACTTCTACTTGAAGTTGTGGGTCCATCGGGCTGGAGGTTGTCAAACACTGTTGCTTTGGAGTAGAAACCGCGTACTGGTTCTGCACCATACATTTCCTTTTTATTATATTATTACAATTTATCCAGTCTTTTGTTTAAAAAGTTTGTAATCAGATTAGTTATTAGGTAACTAAGAAATACATATTAAATCCTATTGTAAATTATTCCCGAATAATTTCCATGAAAAATAGGTTTCAAGCATATAACCTACCAATTTCTTTATAAGAGACGAATGTAATCACTATTCATCACACAAAGCGGCAAACCGAGCCGTCGGTTCTTCAAAGAAATATCTCTAAAAACTCTTTCAAACAAAATTGTACTTTTCTCTATTTGAGTATACAATAGACGTCGGGTCGGACCCATAATTTAATGCGCTACGAGTTTTGTGAAAATATTTATTATACTAGCTTTCGTCCGCAACTTTGTCCGCGTGCTATAGTTTATAGCCTACAGGATCCGGGTATAATGTAGCTATCTATCAATGAAAGACATTTTAAAAACCGGATTATTAGTTCCGGAGATCACCCCCTAAATACAAACTCACAAACTAACTCTTACCTCTATATTATATTAATATACATAGATTGATATAGCAATGGTTATAAGTGAATTGTAATTAGTTATTTAAAAAAAATCTCTTATCATAATAATTATATTTATGGAAATAAAACAACGTTAAAGCGAAAATATAAATCTTCTTTGATCCCTTTCCCGTAAGAATTTCACAATATTCCGGAATTATTTCTTGTCTACAATCTAAACAAAATATGTCTGTCAGCTTTCTAGGTCCATTGTGAGTCAGGACTTTTTCTTTTAGATAAAACGCCCCAAATCAACTAGACTAATCCAAACATCAATAAGTAGTTCCCGGAGCTTAACCAGGATAACAACAATTGGAACTAAGCTTTGACAATAGACACGCTTACCTATCTCGCTAATTATCTTATTTGCTTTCCACTTTCCCTCCAGAGGAAAATTTCCACAGCCATTGTTATGTAATTGTTGTTTGAAATAATCAAACAATGAAAACTGCAACAGGGGAATAAAAATATTAAATTGTAAAATTAACCAAGATAAGTTTGTTTCAGTTTGAAATTACAACCATACGTACTTTTTATTTTCGCCAAAGGGGAAAATAAAAAACACTACCATGTGTTTTTATAGTAGAAAGGAAGAGGAATAGAAAAAAAACATTTTTTGAAAAAATATTGACAGAAATTAAAAAATTACCTGAAAAAGAATCGACTGTTATTCACGAAGTTCGCCGGGTAAGCTAGTATTCTTATAAATCAACATTTTAAACCTTTTCACAACCAACTATTGAACCTTTGCGCGAGTTCTAGAGTAGCCGAAGCGAAAAATCGCTTTTTGCCGACCCCATAAATTCATAGCCGATAGCACTTAATGCGTCCGAGAAGCGCTAAATTTCTAGGTTATAAGGTCCCCAATGACCTGTTTTATAGCGCGTTGGGTAGCCCTCGGAGATTAATGAAATCTTTGGGAGCCATCTGTCTTTTCTTTGTATGTAAACAGAGTTTGTAAAGGAGTTGAAAGTGATACGTTTTATTGAGATGAACTGAAGTCAGCCTCAGTGAAATAATGAAAATATTATTTTTATTTAATTATTAGATGATGCCCGCGACTTCGTCCGCGTGGATTTAGGTTTTTAAAAATCCCGTGGGAACTCTTCAATTATCTGGGATAAAAAGTAGCCTGTCCTTCCCCGGGATGTAAGCTAACGCTGTACAAAATTTCATCAAAATCCGATGAACTGCTGGGCCGTGAAAAGCTAGCAGACAGACAGACAGACACACTTTCGCATTTATAATATTAGTACAGATGGTTTTCTTTATAGTTTTTTCTTCACATAAAGGTTCGTCATGTGTGTGTGTGAGTTGTACTTAACCATACATAATAAATGATATGCATATGAGTATAATAAAGTAACTGCTGAGATTAAAAACTTGAAATATTTCATAGATACCTATCTAGTTATTGAGAAAGGATTTTAAGATGTTTCGAATGTTTGTAGAAAACCTAAATCCACGTCACTGAAGTCGCGGAAACAAGCTAGTAATAAGTAATATAAACTACGTAAATTTAAATAAAAATGATCTACAAAATTGTACAGATATAGTTGTCAAAGAATTTAGCCCAGTTGCAAGGTAGGTAGGTACACCTGTTCAGAATTCCACGTTGTGTGAAAACTAACGGCCTAGAAACCAACACCTCTTGGTCAGTTTATGCATGTACTCGTGACATACATATATACATGCATACTTTACCCCTGTAGTAGGAATGCAGTCAAAGGACTTTACGGTACGTATATGGTCATGAACAAACAAATCTTTATTTTAGCTTTTAAACTATCGTGAGGGATTTAACTAGTCGGGCTATCGTTGGCTAAATCCATAGTTGAAGTTTTGAGTTTAATTATGTATTTTACTACCAAATATTACCTATTAACTGTGTCACATGAATCCATACTTAATATTATAAATGCGAAAGTGTGTCTGTCTGTCTGTCTGCTAGCCTTTCACGGCCCATTCGTACAACTGATTTTGACAAATTTAGTACAGCGATAGCTTGCATCCCGGGGAAGGACATAGGTTACTTTTTATCCCGGAAAATCAAATAGTTCCCACAGGATTTTCAAAAAACTAAATCCATGCGAACGAAGTCGCGGGCATCATCTAGTACGTGAATTAAGCCGGTTTCTTCTATATTTAAAACCTTAAAACTCTCTCTATTTCTCTATCTTCTGATCTAATCTAATCATTCCTTCGTCGTAAACCTATGCAAATTCTGATTTTGAATTGTTATTATATATATTTTTATTCAGATACAAGTAAACCCTTGAGTGCAATCTCACCTAAGTATAAGTAATGTAAGTGATGATGCAATCTAAGATAGAAGCGGGCTAACCGAAGGGGTATGGCAGTTTTTATTAAACCCATACTGCTTTGGTTTCTACACGGCATCGTACCGGAACGCTAAATTGCTTGGCGGCACGGCTTTACTGGTTGGGTGGTAACTAGCCACGACCGAAGCCCGAGTGAATAAAACAACCCTTAAAAAGCCGAAAGCGTATTAGAGGCAGAGTGTACTATAACAGGTGCAGAGGAAACTCTTGATTTATTCCTGAATATGTCAAATAGGCTATGGGCATGGGTGATTTGCAATCAAACAAAATAGGCGATTCATACGGTACCCATCGTCAAATGTAAGAACATTTGACGCCTGCCAGTGACGTCAAAGCCTCAACGTTTTGTTCCCTAACTGACGTGAACTGTTTAACAGGTCTCTATGCAAGACACGTGTCCTTTATAAGGACGATATTGGAATGTTTAATGAGAGCAAGTAAATTTTTAGTAGCCGATATTTAACATCCTCTTCACTCATTACGGCATCAAAGAGCCGGTCTCTAAATCAATTTACCGAAGGGACTAACAGTCAGTAATGGGACCCTCGTACGTGTTTCTGCCCCAGTTTGAAGGTTCCGACATTTAGCCCCTGGCGGTTCGTGTAGTAGGTGAGTTAATTAATGAATTATTGCATGAATCTATACGGAACACCTACGCTGGTTTGGGAAGTTATGCATATTGATTACGATATTCTGGATAGATTTGATTTGAAAACTGAATTTGGAGGATTGAATTTGCACAGGTGTAAATTTATTCCATTCTATTGGGTACTGATTATGTAATGTGTTTTGTTAATTTGAATCTCATCCAGTTTACATCCATAATAGCTATATGCATGCCAAATTTCAGCCCGATCCGTCCAGTAGTTTGAGCTGTGCGTTGATAGATCAGTTTGTCAGTCAGTCAGTCAACTTTTCGTTTTATATATTTAAATAATATTGTAAATGCAAAAACTGGTAATTTTTAGGTAGGTAGATCATAGTAAGTAGTAGTTAAGTAGGTAGATCATATTTTAATGCAAGTTTTCTCTGAATCTTTATTATTTCCGGGCGTACCTAGGTAGGTACAATACGTAAAGTAGCTTGAAGAATATACTACATAGGGTGTAAGAGTAAAAAAGAAGTGAAGCAAGAATGAATTTATGGTCACACATCGACAACCGAGGTGCAATCTCGGAACTAATCTCGAAGCCGGACACCAGGCACGTGATAATTTTTCATCCCTATACACACAAAACTGCTCCAAGAGTCTTTTTAGCACACAATGCAGTTTTCGCATTGGCAATCAGTGATTTTGAAAAATTACACTGCTGTAGGTGTCGTGACTTATGGTTATGGTAGGAACCATGTCCAAAATAAGTTAATTTTTCTTAATGTGTGCAAACCTAAATAAAATATTTACAAAACCTTCGTGTGCAAGTTGACCTCTCACTTGACTGGTTTTTGTGTCTGCAAACCTAAATCACTACCTACCCATATTATAAATGCGAAAGTCTATTTGTTTGTTGGTTTTTCCTTCAATCGCGTCGCAATGGAGCAACGGATTGACGTGATTTCTTGCATGGGTATAGTTAAAGACCTGGAGTGACATAGGCTACTTTTTATCCCGGAAAATTGAAGAGTTCCCACGGGATTTTTAAAAACCAAAATCCACGCGTGCAAAGTTGCGGGCATCAGCTATTAAAATATATTACAAAAATACTTAGCAACCATTCCGATAGAATCTTGTAACTAAGTAAAAAAACCTCTTGAAACTTTGAAAAGGCGGTAATGTAAATTTAATCACGTGCAACTATCTAAAGATGCTTTCTGACTCACTTTTTATTCGAATAGCTTTTGAATTCGACCAAAACTCCCACAAAGTACTTTTATCTCCGCATTGGTAAGCGTTCCTTCGAAGTTTTATGGCGAATTCGGAGGCTACTTCTGATACCAACTCGATTGTCTTTTGAAAATTTCCTTTATAACATAGAAGTTTAAACGTAAGATACGTTCGAAAAATTTGATAGGCTTCAATTTTCAGAGAGAGACTACTCGGAGAGACTCGCGTTTGACATAAACGTATTTCAGCTTTTAGTGTATCTAGTAGATACTTGATATTTCGTCGTATTAAAACATCGGCAGCTTCATGTAAACGGCGAGTATGCAATAATGAAACCTACATAATAAAAACACGTTAAAAACTCTCTTTTCTAGCAATGTATCGAACCGCAATCGCAGTGTTACATAACTTGTTGAACAGAATTTACCATTCGTTCGAAATATATCAAAGCATTTTTTTTTATTCAGATACAAGTTAGCCCTTGACTGCAATCTCACCTGATGGTAAGTGACGATGTGGGAGCGGGCTAACCTGGAAGGAGTATGGCAGTTTTTATTAAACCCATACACCTTTGGTTTCTACACGGCATCGTACCGGAACGCTAAATTGCTTGGCGGCACGGCTTTGCCGGTAGGGTGGTAACTAGCCACGGCCGAGGCCTCCCACCAGACCAGACCAGAAATTTAGAAATTATAAAATTCCAAATCCCTGCCAGGAAGCGAACCCGGGACCTCCCACTAATAAGACCACAGCGCTTACCACTGCGCCAGGGAGGTCGTCAAAGCCGACAAACGTCGGTCGGTCGGTCGTCAAACGTCGGTGTGGATTCATCAGATAGTACGACGACCAAACATTCACATGTTTAATGTTTTTGGTGCAAGCATACGGTAACATATCCCGTTCTTCTAACTTAAAAACTGCACTAAGGCCTCTGATGTCCTTAATGAAGATGTGAATCTTACTTTCTTCTGCCAGAGCCCCGTTTTGGTAATGAACTGCGCAAATGTGTCGAGACTCGAGATGCATTTTAAGCTTTGCAAAGAGAACACTGCACTGCAGAGTCACAGTGTAACGAATTGCTACAGGACCTACAACGATAGGTACGTAAGTGTTTAATTAGTGGACTATTACCAATAACATGAAGCCCAATAACTGTGTTATGTCTTTCAATCGGTATGAATTTATTGGTCTTAGATGCGGCTAGGCTTCAGAGTTGTTACTTTTAGCATCAAGTACTTACCTATTATCTATATAGCATACTAGTACGACGCTGCGTGGACAATTAGTTAAACTTGTTAAATCCCCTTGTAATTATAAAAATGGAATCATTATTTAATAATAACTAATCACACTTTATTTTTAAGGTCCTCTACTTTTATTTAATTTTTTTACATTGCTTTCTTGTTCTAATCAAGGTGACCTATGATGATTTTTCATGGTGAAGAGGTAGGACCCTTGTAAAAATACCATTTCCCATTCACATAAAATTATTGCTCCGCCCAGGTACTTATTATAAGTTTATACTATCTCATTAACATAATTTATTTCTATTATAAATGGGAGCACCATAATTTATTGTCTAAAAATATTTTTGATAACAAAAGCAGGGCCAGACAACCAGGTAAAACATATTTCTTATGTTACCCGATTTCCATCTCGACCTGTCGCGGACTATAATCATTGAACATTACCGAACCGCATGAAAAATATAGTAATTATCGTTATTGTATCATCCGAGAATGTAAAAACGCATCGATAAAGACCACAGGAAAGTTGTGGATTAGAGTGCCCAGTGAAATAAATATACGTAACACGCAAAGACTTGCTTAAAGGGATCCTATATGACTAACGACTTCAACCCAAATTTATTTTTGCAAAGATCACTTTGTTGTAAGTCTTACTTAATAACTTATTCAATTTATAAAGAGATTATAAAGAGAAAACGATATTTTTTTACGTTTACTATGAGTTTTTAGAAATATATAAAAACTAGCTTATGCTCGTGACTTCGCCCGCGTGGACTTCATAAATTTCAAACCTCCATTTAACCCACTCAGGGGTGGAATTTCAAAAAATCCTTTCCTAGTGGACACCTTCTCTTTACCTACAAAGAACACACTCACCAAATTTCATGTATCTAGGACCAGCTGTTTAGATGTTTAGGCTGTGCTTACTTAACATTACGTCATGACATTTTCTGATATTTTTAAAAATATTTGTATTTCAATTAAATAACGTGGATGAAGATATCATATACCGTGAGATCTCGGACTATTAAACTACTGCTAGTATTTTCTAGACTGTGACGTGATAAAGCGATTCGCCTCGCTTTATCACAACTGGAGAGAGCGAGATCTTTGCAAGTTTTGCCCTGCAATTTGTGCAAAGTGAGCACTTTCCACCGTTTCTATTTATTTCTAAGAGAAATGCTCGGATGCAACCCTGAATGCTATATTTTAAGCGAGATTAAACGTCAACATAGTTGCAAAGCAATGACCTCTTGATACATTTGAAATTATCATATCAAGTCTCATATCTTTTTGATGGTTCTAGTCTCAGCTAGAATATATAAATTGCGATTTTAAAGTGTAAAAATAAAATAAAAGGACCGGTGATATCTAGCTGAGCTAAAAAGCTTTGCTAGTGGTATATGTGATTTTCCTTTTTATGAGAGGTTCTATAAAGATATCTAATGTTTTATTATTTCAGTAAATACCAAAGTCTTTGTGGTTTTCTTATTTGAGAGTTGACTTATACAAATTTTGCACAAGGGGCCCTGGATGTATAAAGGCACTTACCTTATTTATTGTTAATGTTTTGTAGGTACTTATTATAATTAATGTTCTGCGTCAAATGTTTTGTTATAAAAATTGTACTAAAATCTATTTAAATAATTAGAAGTTTTAGTGAGTTCACAAACAAAAAATTGTATTTTAATCCATACTAATATTATAAATGCGAAAGTGTGTCTGTCTGTCTGTCTGCTAGCTTTTCACGGCTCAACTGTTCAACCGATTTCGACGAAATTTGGTACTGAGATAGCTTGGATCCCGGGAAAGGACATAGGCTACTTTTTATCCCGGAATCAAAGAGTTCCCGCGGAATTTGGAAAAACGAAAATCCACGCGGACGAAGTCGAGGGCATCAGCTAGTTACAAATATTTTTTAGATTTAATCTTTGTTATTATAGGTACTTATCAATAGCAACAATTAAAATAAACGGAAAAAAAGAAACGGATAAAATTTTCGGAACTAATACTCCTGACCAAAATAAAATACGGTTAAAATTTGACAAGCTTTTTTGCAATTTCGAGCTAAAACCGCCTCTGTAAAGAACACTCACCATTTTTCAGTTTTATTTTTTGCAAAAGCTTTAACAGAGCTGCGAGTTCAATTAAAACTTCTCTTTTTAATCCTTGTTCCTAATAAAGAGAGTTGACTGTGCAGTTTTCATATTTTTGATACGCAAAACTTGTAGCAACAAAGCGGATTATGTTTCAACGGTTGTTTTTGGCGTATGCTCTTAAAAACCATTATCTATTTATCTAAATCTTAGATTTTTAAGTAGGTAAGTACCCACTTAAGTATATAAAGTGTAACTTGATGTAAGTAAGTTTTTTATGTGTTTATTTTAATATAAGAGCCGGTTCCCACTTGTCGGCTGTCTGTTCCAGTTGTAGAACATTTTATATGAAGCTATTCACACTTGTCGGCGCCGACAAGAAATCATGTAAAATGTTCTGCCACTGAAACATCTGATTAAAATCTGGGTCCAACAGCCGACAAGTGGGGACGGGCTGTAAGTATAGTGGGTAAAATATGTAAGAGTAAGTAAGTCAGTAAGTAGGTAAGTAAAGCACAACTTGCTTACCTACTTGCTTCCAATTAATCGTTAAACTTGTGCTAGGAGTGAATGAATGAGTGGAAAACCTCATCCGTCCGTTAGATTCCTTTCTTTCAATTTCTTCCAACCGTGCCTAGAGATTAAAAACTTTTATTTTTCAGTATTAATAAATACTTTTCACATTGACGTGCACTTATCCTATCCATCTAAAATTTTCTGTATAATTTGCAATAACCGTTGCATGTCTAGCGTTCCATGTTGGGCGTCCTTCCTTCGGCCGTTCAAGAGGAAATGGAACCAATTCATCAAGTCATCTCCGGTACCCACCTCACCATTTAGGCTTTGGTGGAGTCCAAAGTTATTTGTTGTTATATCTTCTTGTTGTGATTTAGGGGCCCGTACTTAAAATGATGCAAATTTTGAAAGTAAGTAATAATAATATGTGCTTTTTGGGTCTATAACCTAACCTACTAACATTATAATGTCTGTCTGCCTGTCTGTCTATTTGTCTGTCTGCTAGCTTTTCACCTCCACCATTTAACCGATTTTGATAAAGTTGTACTTACAGCGATAGCTTGCATGCTAAAGATGGGTAAGTATAGGCTATTTTTTATCCTGGAAAATCAAAGAGTTTCCACGGGATTTAAAAAAAAATTAAAATTTTGTAAAGAATTTCACGAATCTACTTAGGCTTTTTTAATGGGACAAAATGGGACTTTATTATTGTACCATACCTGTTAAAAATTAAATTGTTTCATTCCTCTGTAATAAGATTCTTCTACGCACCCTATTCTATGACGTATCGTATAAATAGGTCAACAAAGCTACTCGAAGACATTTTATAACAATCACATTTTCATGTCACTTTAAAAAACAGAGTCTTCTAAGATTTTTTTTAGAAATAAAATATAGAAGCGGCGGAAAATGTTCACTTCAAATAAATTGTAGAGCAAAACTTGTGAAGATTTCGCTCTCTACAGTTTTGATAAAGATATTCGCCGTTGTCACAGTATAAAGAAATATGTACAGTATAATAAGTGTTGTAGCTATTCAGAAGTTCCTTGAAAGCTATAAACACCTATTGCTCTATGTAGTGTTGAGTCAAATATAATCTTAGTATTTCCTATGACCAGAATAACAGAACAGAAAAAAACAGTCCTCCTGAAAAATATCGACAACGGCACCAATCTCAATGGAAACTAGCCATCTATAGTAAGCGACAAGTTGAGATGGCAACCGGGGTATGAGGCGGGGGGACGCCCCGCACACCCGTACGTCACCCACGCTTGCCCGCGCCGGGTTAGCGCGGGGGCTGTGCGCGTGTGCGTGGCATTCCTTCCCCGATTGCTATCTCGACCTGTCGTGGACTATACATTAACATGTCATTATGGTGCACAAAAAATGTGCACTCTCTATTGTTACTCTCAATTCTCATAGTCCAATGGGGAAAGAGATCAGACGTAGAACGTTTTCACGTGTTCTCCGAGGTACGGTCGACTTGCAAGTTTCTGGCTGCTACTGGTCCTCAGTAACTAGAAACTACAAACACAAAAGTTATAACAAAAATATAATATCCAAACGAGGCATAAACTATTGCAGCGAAACGATGACAGAGCGCAAATCAAGCAAATTAAATAAAGAAAAAAGAAGTAAGTGAAATCGGCAATACGATCGACGACGTGAACTTGATTGTAAAATATGTGTTATTTCTGATGAAATATGTATTCAGCTTCTGTAACATTTTCCTTATGAGGCGTGAATGTGTGTACTCAAGACGAATGGTAAATTTTATTGCATATCCACTCTGATAGCTTATAACATTTGAACGATGTTTTTCTACTGAAATATTAGAAAAGAAAATAAATGTAGTTCTCTAATATTTTCAATCCAATAATACCTATACCAAAAGATTATTTTCAAAAGTGGGTGTGTTGTTACTTCTTTATGCCTCAATAACTCAACCGAATTCATTTAAAATTATTATAAAGATGCCTGAAGAAGAGCATAGGATTTTTTTTTTCTACAGGATTTTTTAAAATCCTTAATCTACGTGAGTCAAGAAAAATTATATTTAAATATTATTTATTAGTATAGATTGGTAAACTACGTACCTAGCTATAATCGATATATAAAAGCAAAAGCTGACAGACTGGCTGACTGACTGACTGACTGATCTATCAACGCACAACTCAAACTATTGGACGAATCGGGCTGAAATTTGGCATGCAAATAGCTATTATGACGTAGATATATATCTGCTTAGAAAGGATTTTTGAAAATTCACTCCCTAAAGGGGAAGTCGCAAGCATAAGCTATATTCGTGTATATTTTTATTTTGGTTTACTGTTTTTCGGTGTTGTATTGCTATACTATGTCCATCCTTCTCTTATGCAGTATTCTCGTTGAACGATTCAAAATGCATTCCGAGACAATTGTTCCCTTTACCCATTATTATGTAAAAAAACTTTCATAAACGAAAGTATAACAAGGTTATATTTTATCAGTTCTAAACATTATTTTTATTTTTTAAAAAAAATTTTGCCAAGTTAAAGCTTGTACTAGGAGTAGGTACGACGATAGTGGTTTGAACCGGTGACCTTTCGGATTTCGGTCCGTTCTTTTAGCCCTTGAGCTATCGAGGCTCTATAACTGATAATAAAAACTCTATAAAGTAGGTGATATTAGAATGAAAACCACTTTGATATACTTTAGAAGGCTTTTATTCAACTGTTCACATAGTAATTATTATTATTATATATATTATTATATATAATATATTGCTGATGGGGCTACCCAGATTCTGCAGCGCGTCAGGGATGTTCGCCGAGGCGCATGTAGACTGTTTTTATACTACTATGCGAAAGCGGTGCACATCCCTGTTGCGTAGAGTCCGGTCCAGCCCCAACGGCCTCCTGAAGGTATTTTCTGACAGGATCGACTGCCAGTACTTGAATCACTGTTGTATGATTCACGTGCTGGCAAATCGATCCTGTCCTAATTTAAATAGTTATAGATTTTTTTACTAACAAATAGGTTTAAGTTTCGTGTAATTACTAACACTAATATTAATAATTACTAACAATTAGGTTTAAGTTTCGTGTAATTACTAACACCAATATGATCCTTGTTGGTCGAAATAAAAACATTTTATTTATTATTTATTATTTATTATTTATTATTTATAAGAGCACAAGAGCAAACACCTCTTTCTACGCGCCATTTTAGATTGACGTTTTACATAGATTCGCTACTCCGCATTGCAACGCCACAGACTAATACAATCACCTAGTTTTTGCCGTCTAACAGTTAGCACTAAAATTTTAAAAATATGCCTACCTTAACTACTCATGCCCGCATCTTCGTCGACATACATTTAGGTTATTTAGAAATGCATTTGATTTTCTGGGATAAAAAGTAAGTTGTGTCCGTCTCTGGAATGCGAACTCTCTCTATCTAAATTTCAATAATCTTTATACTAAATAGTTTAAACGGATGGGCCGTTAAAAGGTAACAGACAGACCGAAAAACAGACAGTCACAGTCTGCATTAATATGCAAAACCTATCTATAATGGACGCCACAGTTTCCGTTAGGTACCTAGAGCTACCTAAGTTAGTGTTCTAATGAGCAGCGAGATTGTTCCTGAACTTTCCGATACCAGGTCATAAAACACTGGCGCAATCCTAACCTAGAGCAAGAAACGCCAGAATTAAAAATTATTACGTAAATTTTTCCAATTTCCAATGATATTCGTAGTCATAGAGCAGTAATAATTTTGGATTTCAGGAATTGCGACTGTAAAAGTTACAATATTAATTTTCCCGAAGTGCAACGCCGTGGTAAATACCTACCAAGATTTCTCTCGGGCTTGACCAATATCGGATCGTAAATTTAATGTCGCCTCTTTCTTATTTCACCGAACGACGATGGGAATTGTAAAAATGATTACGTGATAGGTCTGGTATTTCTATTCTTTCGTCAAATGCCTTGAAATCAGGATTTTACAGTAAAACCTAGGATTTGATAATCATTAATTTCTCAGCCTCATACAGGGTATGAGGTACATACATGTAACCAGAACGATGGCAAAAACGAAGACTGGTGATAGTGCTGATGATTACTGATAATATGATGCCACAAAAAAACGCGAAAAAAAATATTAAAAAATCCTATAATTTTGTAAAAGCTTACGATATATTGCAAATAAAACATCTGTAATACTTTTATAAAGTCCAAATGTAAAAATTGTTGCCTGATAGTTCCCGCTGGCTGATGTCGAAGTTTGTTCACTGTATCGGTATCCTATCAGACAATTTACAATCTCTTCTTTTATTTTTTCCGACATATCAATCAAAGTTTACCTCTTCTATTCTACTTCCTTTCTCACTTCTTGTTGTATTCTTTGTCTGTATTGCTTGGTGTGTAACTACTAATGTACAATTTTTAATTAGCACACTTTAAATAAGCATTAATATTAAAAAATCCAAATACCAGTCGCCTGATTTATGATACTCTAGAATAAGATAAAATATAATATCAAATAGGCCAAGCAATTAGCTCATAACTTTATCAACAAGAAACGAAACCTTTTCATCATAAAAAATTTCAATTCTACAGTCACTCTTGACCCACTCTTTTATGCAGACACAATCTTCCTTAGAACAAACAGAACCGCGCTAGCACAAAAGAATTGAAAGTCGTTTATGAGTGCTGCGCGTATGAGCTATAGAAAAAGAGCAATCTATCAGGATTACGTATTCATCCACATCCGAACATCACACGCGTGATTAACATCGCGTTCCATGCGATCCGTCAAGTGCTGGATCAGAGAGACAATAACCATTGTATCCGCTGAGCTCGTATGAAGCCGTATAACATGATGAAGTGCTTGATTGAATCTATTGCGTGCGTCCGATATTCATAATTCTAACATTCACCCACTTTATTAAAATCTATTGTATAATCATGGGCGCTTTTTTTACCAGTTCCATTTTCTAAATCGTTAGGTCCGGTTTCCACCTAAGCGGAGCGGAGAAGAAAAGTGCTCAGTCGACCAATCAGCTCCATAATTAATTATTAGCTGACGTAAAAAAATTATCACGTCTACTTTTAAAAATCTGATTGGTCGACTAAAACCATCTCCTCTCCGCTCTGCTTAGGTGGAAATTGGGCCATAAAAGTGATTGCATACCAAGAGAAGACCTTTACAGATCGACTTTCAGGATGCAAAAAAACCGTGAGAGGCCTGTGTACCAGATATTTTAGTAAGTACTTACTGAAAATGAGAGTGATAAATGAGCAGGTGTTGGTCTCGATCAATCTGCTGATAGGCCCATGCATTTTTCAGTGCGCTCGGTGCTTTTGACGTTACTTACGTTTTCCTACTGAAAATATGCCTTTAAACTATCTTGAGTGATTTCCATATTATACCTATCTCACACACTTGGCTATAATCACGGGCTGTGCGGGCAGCGCCGCGCGCGGCGCGCAGTCTCAACCGCGACGCGTGCGGGAACTGACTCCTTGAAAAAGGACCCCGGATGGGTTCGAAACTAGTCGGGCTAGCGTCGACTAAACACGTGATTATAGCCGGGTGTAAGATAGGTATATAAGAAAATGTGCCTCTATTGCGACTTTTAATAATTTATAACCTTTTCTAGCGCCTTCAATAGTTCTCACACTTTACTTAGTGCAGTTTTGACCATTTTAAAAGCTCCTAAAGAAGGTCTCAAGAAAAATAGACCACTTAAAATGAATAACATTCGAAGTTGACCGAGTGTGACACCCCGTTTAGAGATGTTTATGTATGAAGTTTGTTCCGGACTTCCAAGAGGACTTTATGCCGGCTTTGAGCGTTGGGCGTCGGGTTCCTCTGGGAAATCTAACACGCTTGGATTCGCTATGTAATCTGATGGACAATATACAGCCAGATTATTTGTACTGACATAGTGAAAATGAAAAACGGTGATCACCTAGTGGTGAAGGCGTCGTTCACCTATTTGGGGGGCCTGGGGCTCGATCCCGAGCATGCATTAACTTTTCCGAGATTTCTGTGCGTTTTAAGCAATCAAAAAGCAGTTGCTTTAGAGGAAAAGAAAAATACCGTAAAAAAACCTGCATGCTTGAGAGTTTTCCATAAAGTTCTCAAAGGTGTGTGAAGTTTGCCAATCCGCACTTGACCCTTTCCAACTAACCTCTTCTCATTCTGAGGGGAGACCGTGCCTAGTGGTGAGCCGGTGATGGGTTGATGTTCATGATAATGATTATTGATGATATAAACAAATATATGGGAATATAATATAAGGAATTCCGAAATGCACCTAAGTAACTAGATTATGATTAGGTATAGACGTCTTGGTTCGCGTGAATTTGAGTTTTTAAAAATTTCGTGAGATGTCTTTGATTCTGCGAGATACCTAATAAAATTAGCATATTTCACTCGCCAGGTCTTTAACAATATCTATGCAACAAATTATAGGTGCATGCCCGGAATTGAACCCCAGACTCCACGAAAAGGATGCCCACGTCTTAACCACGAAGCTATCACGCTAAACAGCTACACAAGCTTTTTTGGACATTATCTCTTTATATTAAAATACGGAACCCTAAAAATATTTTATATTTAAACTAGATGATTCCCGCAACTTCATCTGCGTGGATTTAGGTTTTTTTTTAATCCCGTGGGAATTCTTTGATTTTCTGGGATAAAAAGTAGCATATGTCTTTCCCCGGGATGTAAGATAACTCTGTACGATTGTTCATCGAAACCGGTTAAGCTGTTGGGCCATAAAAAGATAGCAGACACACAGACAGACACACTTTAGCATTTATATTATTAGTATGGATATGGATAAAACAAAGGTCTAAGTAACAACAGGACAGAAAAAGGGCTGAATAGATAAAGTTTCCTTAGAACGCCATTTCAAAATAACGTAGACTTAATACGTTTTCGAAGTGTGTACTTTCTCATTTTTGGGTCATTATTATGCAAAGCACAGTTCGAGCAGCCGTGGCAAGTTGCCAGCAACATAAGCGTGGATTTTGAGCTTAGTGCAGACGATGGAAAACTACAATTTAGTTGCTAGTGTTTGTTCTGTTAGCAATGATCGCACGGAGTTGGAGCACGTGCCGTTGGCTTTATTGATGCACTTACCGAGCCATATGAATTATCAAATTCTCATAAGAAAGTGCTTAAATATTACGGCACCAATTTGTTAAAGCTGCACATTTGTATATCTAATAGCTAAGTATATTTAAACGTTTAAGCTAATCTATAAGATAGTAATGGGTCTGGTGTGGCTATATACTAGTACATAATAAAGGCTGAGATATATTAAGTACACTTTGACTTTGCTTAGACCGGACTATAATATAATTAATATCCCGTAGTACTCGTAGGTACCTATGTCTATATGAAAGCATTTCCACGATAACTATGGGTACGCAAAAGAGATAGCGCGAATGAGTTAGATCAAATTCAAGGTAGAAGTCCACTAGGAAGTCTATAAACTTAAACGCTTAGCTAGAACTAATCAGTATTCCATTTAATAACTCTGAAACGATAGAAACTAGATATGGAGATTAAAGTCAAATTCATTCCAACCATAAGGATAATTGAAGTTCATAAGTTATTCACGTGTCTAGGAAGTTAGCTCGGAGGATGTTCCGACGTAGCATGTTAGCTTAAGCACTATGTAAGTTTGATAGTTGCTTCATTATAATGCAGAATTATTATATTTTGTGACTGATGCCCGCGACTTCCTCCGCGTGGATTGAGGTTTTTAAAAATCCCGTGGGAGCTCTTTGATTTCGCCAGTCGCCATTAATTATTATCACTTTAGTTGTTACTTTATAACCATATCAATAAAATCCTACACATATATCCCCTAACTGCGGCGAGAGTTAAAAAGATATGTACTAAATGGCTTTTAACTCTTTCTTACGATCAATCAGAACAACTTATAAAGTCTTGGCATTGTAATTAAATCTAATTCACATAATATAACATTTCCACACTCACACACACACACACACACACACACACACAAATACACACACACACACACACACACACACACACACACACACACACACACACACACACACACACACACATACGCGCGCACTCATATTGTCATAATATTGTATGAGGAGGGCGATGATCACTGCAACACAGTGTATACTTCTGCAGGATCATCGTTCCCATCTGTTATTGTTTGTGAAATTATGTGTGAAAAATAAAGATTATTTATTTTATTTATTTATTATTTACCGGGATTAAAAGTAGCATATGTCACTTTCCAGGTCATTAAATATACCCATGCAAAAAGTCACGTCAATCCAATGCTCCGTTGCGACGTGATTAAAGGACAAACCAATAAACCAACAAACAAACACACTTTCGCATTTATAATAAGGGTACTGATGTAGTCATAATATTATACCCAATTAAGATAGGACTGGAAGGTACACTGTTAAAAAACTTTCGTCGCCTACCCAAGCACATTAAAAACCTAACCGTGAATTTTGCACATTTTCCGGTCTCTGTATTTCACTGAATAGGTATCATAAAAATTATTCGCAAATGAAATTTGAAACAGTTATTATTTCTAAACATGGCTTTGAGACTTGGGAAACCACGTTCCTGTATAGAGTGAAAACTCAAAGCGTAACTTCAGAGGAAATTAAAAAGGAAACTAAAAATAAGAAATGAGAAACATCATATTATTATTTGCTCAATTTTCAATACCTTTCTTGAAACAGAGATTGATTAAAAACATTGAGTAAATTGGAAAGGTTTTTGTTATGATATTTACGTTTTTTAGGGTTCCGTACCCAAAGGGTACAAGACCCTATTACTAAGACTCCGCTGTCCGTCCATCTGTCTGTTTGTCTGTCATCAGGATGTATCTCATGAACCGTGATAGCTAGACAGTTGAAATTTTCACAGATGATGTATTTCTATTGCCGCTACAACAACAAATACTTAAAAACAGAATAAAATAAATATTTAAGGGGGCTCTCACACAACAAATGTGATTTTATTTGCTCGTTTTTTATAGATAACTAGCTGATGCCTGCGACTTCGTCCGGGTAGATTTTTATTTATACGGCAGGGAAAATCCTCATGGACACCTACAGGATACAAGCAGCCTTAGCCTGTAAAATCAAGAGTTTCAACCCTCTGAAAAAGCTATAATATTGGCTTAATCATTATCATCATCATCAACAGCAGCCACTTAGCTAAGTCATAATCATAATCATGATCAACACATTGCCGGCTCACTACTGAGCACAGCTCTCTTCTCTGAATGAGAAAGGCTTGGCGATAGTCAACCATGCAGGCCAAATGCAGATTAGCAGACTTCAGAGAACATTATGAAGATCTCTCAGTCATCCTTCTAATCCTGACTATTTAACTTCAATTTGAGGTAGTATTCAAACACCAGTTACAGAGGTAAAATCTATAGGCTCATCAGACATTATTTCAACAAATTTTTCTAGTAGAAATTACTGTACTTTTTTTGTTAAAAATGTTAAAAATAAATAAAAACATAATTTCTCTTTAATCCACTATAAAAAAATTACATCATTTTATTTCTTCATTCCAAGACCATATTGTAGCGAATCTGGTTACGGTATCAGCAAAATAGTTTCTAGGACAAGCAATACAGTGAACAATTGCTGCAAAATAAAACACGAGCCGACGCCATGGGGCTCGTTTACCTCTCTAATTACCTTATTTACCTCTATCCTTTCTCTAAGGCCCTAATTTCTGACCCTTTGTTATGTTTGTTTTATATGCGTCGTTAACTGTGTAATATATAGCGCTTGTATAATAACTGGAAAACTAGCAAAATTGTGGCTAATTCTTTTCGAACTAAACTAAACTCTAAACTAAATTGACAGGTCTACGTAGCCACTTTGTCTTTTTAGGTAAAAAAACCGGCCAAGTGCGAGTTAGGCTCGCGCGAGGGTTCCGTACTACAGTTGTATTTTTTCGATATTTTGCGCGATAATTTAAAAACTACTACGGTTGAAAATAAATGAAAATCTGTTTTAAAATCTACAGGTCCCTTTCATATTTTGATACCCCACTTGGCATAGTAATATTGTGTCCATCTCTCTGACTACAGCGGTCGGCCTTGACGTGTCCTTTGTTTACGCTAAGATGTTGTTTTTTGTTGTTCTAAGATACGGTCAAGGTTACTGAAATCAGTCGTTTGAGTACTGACAATTGCGCCTCTTTCAGTTATTCATGCGGCTCTAACGGCAGTGTGCGATCTCCTTATCTCCCAATTCTGGGTCGCACAGTGTGAAAAAACCGGTCAAGTGCGAGTCAGGCTCGCGCAACGAGGGTTCCGTAATACAGTCGTATTTTTTCGACATTTTGCACGATAATTCAAAAACTATGATGATAAAAATAAATAAAAATCTGTTTTAGAATGTACTGGTGAAGACCTTTCATAATATGATACCCCACCTGATATACTTTTCGTTATCTTACTTGGAATATGGAAAATACTAATAATTAGTTTATGACCACAATTTAATTTTTTTTGTGTGATGTAACCACAAATTCACGGTTTTCAGATTTTTCCCCGAATGTCAGCAGGCAGGCAGGTTCCGTTTTTCCTTTTGAGGTACGGAACCATAAATATGCTCTAAGGACCATGAAGCTACATGTCCGAGATGGGCTGCAGGTTGCAAACTGCAAGCGACACCACTGGTTTCTATGAATCTGTATGCAGTCCGCGGCCCCGCAGTGTTGCCGCGCTCGGAAATAGAAACCAGTGATAAAGCTTGCTGTTTGCAGTTGCAGTTTGCGGTCCGCAGCCCCTCTCTGACTTGTACCTTAAACATGTCAACAAAATGACAACAAGCGAACCGCAGCCTTACTCGATCGAGAAACAGCTTTGCCGTCCTTTTATTTATTCATTCCATTTGTGTCCCATGATTGTTCCACTGCACAGTGCGCCACAAGGCATATTGGATAGCTGTCAGACGTCGGGAGATTTCCATACCAATTGCACTTCTACTGCATACGGAAACGTATTTTTTTCTTAAAATATTAATATTCAATTTTAACCTCTGGAGTTGTAACATTTTAACAAAACTTCAGACATGAGATTTAACAGTTTCCTTCCTTTTTAGGGTTCCGTACGAATGGCAAAAAACGGAGCTCTTATAGATTCATAATGTCTGTCTGTCTGTCTGTCTGTCCGTCCGTATGTCACAGCCACTTTTCTCCGAAACTATAAAAGCTATACTGTATAGGTCTTCAAAAATGATATTTTTTTTCTAAACTGAATAGTTTGCGCGAGGGACCAAAGTGGTAAAAAATGTCCCCCCCCCCCCCCCTGTAACTTCTAAAATAAAAGAATGATAAAACTAAAAAAATATATGATGTATGCAAACTTCCACCGAAAATTGGTTTGAACGAGATCTAGTAAGTAGTTTTTGATTTATCGTGCAAAATGTCGATAAAATACGATTGTACAACGGAACCCTCAGTGCGCGAGTCTGATTCGCACTTGGCCGGTTTTTTATAATACTTATAAAACGTAATGTTAAATATTACCAAATATACTTATACCTATTTCAAAGAGTAATCACAGTTCTTACTAAAACTTTACAAAAATTTAAATACAGGATTTTTAGTTACTTTGATAAATTGTTTTATTTTACACTGCTTAATCCAGAAAATAATACTTTTTATTTCAAAAAACGAGGGAAGTTTGAGATTTTCAGACATTGGAAATGGGAAAGGTTCTGTGAGACCATTCTTATCTTTTCTATTTGATGTTATTTTACATTATGCTTTCATAACTAATGCACAATATTCGAACAGCCTGCACTAATAATAAAGCGCGTGTTTTGATATTATAAGCAAATTGTGGCTCGGGGCTGTTTCAGAAACGTGAGATACTGGTGAGGTAATTATCTACCTGAGATACACTAACAACATCAATAAAGACCCTCCAAGCATGGCTGTATTTGCCAGGAATTGAGTTCAGGGCGGCTTAAAACCTAGACAAAACTGAAAAATTGAAGAAGAATTTAAGATACATTAAAAAAACCCGGCCAAGTGCGAGTCAGGTTCGCGCAACGAGGATTCCTTACTACAGTCGTATTTTTTCGACATTTTGCACGATAATTCAAAAATTCAATAATGCATAAAAATAAATAAAAATCTGTTTTAGAACGCACATTTGATACCCCACTTCATAAAGTTATCTTCTTCGAAAATTGAAAATACTAATTATTAATACATGATCACAATTTAATTATTTTGTGTGTGATGTAACCACAAATTCACAGTTTTTAGATTTTTCCCCAAATGCCTGCTATAAGACCTACCCACCTGTCAAATTTCATGATTGTAGGTCAACGGGAAGTACCCCGTAGGTTTCTTGACGGACAGACAGACAACAAAGTGATCCTATAAGGGTTCCGTTTTGGCTTTTGAGGTACGGAACCCTAAAACACTTATTGTCTTGAATTTTGGGGGTGCTTGTACTTTGATAAAATGTTTGATATAAGTATAGAACGCGACAGGTCGAGATGGCAATCGAGCTTTAAGGCGCGGGGTCGCCCCGCAGATTCGCACGTAACTCGCGCTCGCCCGCACCGGGTCAGCGCAGGGGTGTGCAGATGTGCGGGGCATCCCCACCCCGATTGCCATCTCGACCTGTCGCGTACTATAATATGTAGGACTAATGTAAGTATACGATCTAAGTGATTTCCTATTAATTACATTAAATAACAATATTTTACCCATAGAATAGGCTTGCATCATCTATTTACATACTTAGCCTTCCGTGACCACTGTAAACTCTTTCTAGGAAAACGCTGTCTGTCATACCTAAATCATAATTATTATATGATTTATAATAATTATTTCATGTTTACAAAAAATAAAATAACTCGTCTGGACCTTGTCGACAAAAGTTAATTAACTCTTGATTCTGGAATTTAAACCGCGGTCCAAACTTTTCGGTAAAACTTTGTAGCCTTTTCTAAAAGCTGCGAGTCAACTCCAAGACATTTTCTTTAGATAACTCATTAAAAACAAATTTCAGAAACCCTTTTAGCGCTATGAGGAATAACGTTATTAGGTAGATACCCTAAATAATTATGTTATAACTAGACGATGCCCGCAACTTCGTCCGCGTGGATTTAGGTTTTTAAAAATCCCGTGGCAACTCTTTGATTTTCCGGAATGAAAAGTAGCGTAGGTACGTCCTTCCCCAGGATGCAAGTTATATCTGTAGGTACCAAATTTCGTCAAAATCGGTTGAACGGATGGGCCGTGAAAGGCTAGCAGACAGACAGACAGACAGACTTTCGCATCTATAATATTAGTATGGATAATGTATTTGTAAGGGGCATTTATCTTCGTACAGATTTATCTTTTGAAAGTTTTATAAACATAAAACTTGGAATGGAATTTGGTTTTTTAAAACTCCTGTGGGAACTCTTTGATTTTCCGGGATAAAAAGTAGCCTATGTCACTCTTCAGGTAGGTCAATACGTTGCACCGTTGCGACGTGATTGAAGGACAAACCAACAAACCAACAAACAAACAAACATACTTTCGCATTTATAATAAGGGTATTGAAGGTACTGATGTATGTCAGGCGGGGGGCATTACTTAGTCAACTATAGGTACCTAATTAGGACTATTAGCTTGACCTGCTGTTGAGGAGGCGGTTGTGCGACTTCCAGATAGGCCAGCTACGGTTGTATCCCTCGACTAGTCTCTCTACTACTCGGCTACTTATTATATTCATTTAATATTACAATAGAAACTCGATTATCCAGCCCTCAGTTATACGGATTCGCGATTATCCGGACTACCAACCGAAAATTGTTCGGCCAAGTGCGAGTCAGACTCGCGCACCGAGGGTTCCATACTCGGGTATTTTTTCCGCCATTTTAAATGCCGCCATGATAAATCAAAAACTATTATGCATAAAAATAAATAAAAATCTGTTTTAGAATGTACAGGCAAATCCCTTTCATATGTTACCCCACTTGATATAGTTATCTTACTTTGAAAATTGAAAATACTATTATAGTGAACTACATAAAATGCACAAAACCCGCTTTTCTTCATACATTCGATTATCCGGATATTCGATTATCCGAATCCCTAACAACAACAATTACTCCGGTTAATCGAGTTTCCACTGTATATTAGATCCATAGATTGTTGTTGGTATTAAGGTTCAAATAAAATATTATCTAGGTTAGCAAGATGCCAAGAAGCGCATTGTAAAGGAAATATGTAAATTGAACAATCAACTTCCTTTGTTAAGAAGCGCGGACTAAAAAGAGAAGTTTTAATTGAACTTGCTCTTCTTCTTTCCTCTTGTAAAAGCTTTTACGGCGAATGAAAGTAAAAGCACAATGTTCGGGTCAGTCTAGCTCCTGCATTATCATAAATTATATATCGAGCCTAGTACACAATGACCCAACACATTCGGCCAATATTTTCGACCAACAAGTAAAGGACCAATTTGGCGTAGGTAAGTATAATTTTTTCCGCGTGCAATAAACACTAAAAATACCAATGTGGCCACTTTGCTGAGTATTGTAGTTTTAATGCAACATTGATTTAAAGGTAGGCTAGAATTGGTACACCAAAAAGCTTTTTTACATGCATCCATCATTCACGATTCGTCAATATTTTTTTCGATCGTAATTTTTCATTTTGTGAGCGAGTATGTCTATACTGGATTCACAGGAAATTAGCGATTCGTCCCAAATTTATTATCCAAAAAACATCGATGTGTGAACCTGCCGTAATTTTACCGCCTATCGTGTGGACCTGAAAGAACAATACAGCACCAATAGCATTTCTATGGCAAGGTATTATAGGTAGAAATAGATATGGTAAGATATATAATGCGTAACACATGACTCTCACATGCCATTTTAACTTTATGTGTCAAATTTCATGTCAAAAGTACGATTTTAGTCCATAATTAAAAGGCGAACCGTACTTTCGAAATGACAGTTGACCCATATGGCGCGTGAGGAGTCATTTTGTATGGACTATAGTTATAGTGTTTGGCGGCAACAACGGAGGTGAAGTGAAAACGAATAATTGGCGACTACACACGTAGACCAATGGAATACACCACACAACATTCTCGACTAAACACATTTGCCCGCTCACTCGCGCAAATATCACTCCGTACGTGCTCACGCCAAACAACACTAATTGCTTTAGACCCGACCATGTACGTCTACGTTGTAAAACTGGAACTGTCGCTTGCTTTGTTTTATTGACTGACTGTGCCCAGGAAATGTTTTGGCTATAGTTTCCATAATGCATTTTATTCTACATGCAGAAAACGGAATGCCGAATAGTGATTAAATTCAAATATCACATACCATGCCATCTCTAAACTAAATGATAAGTAATAATAATATAATCAATCTATCTATAATAATCTGTCTATAAGCGATGTGTTAGCAATGTTGCTATTTGTCAAGAGTTTACTTAAGATTTAAAACGAGACAGATTTATGTCTCTGATATAAATCTGTCTTCTGGATGTCAATGTATGTAAATCAATTAACTAACTTAGGAAATAATGTTCTGCCAACCCATTAACTATGGCGATAAGGTGCAGACCCGGCTCGCCATCCATCTACAAAAGGGTCTAATAGTTCAAAGTAATGCCACCTTCCAAGATGTCTTTCTAATTCTCTAGTATAGGGAAACGCCACTTTAGGTCCCTTAGAAACCATGGCCTTAATTAATGAATCTATTGGCGGTACATAGTTTTCGGATACATAAAAGTCTATGGAACGTTATACATTTAAAGAGCCTTGTACACATCGGCCCAATGCTCTTGACGAACGTGTACAGGGCCACTAATTGGTGACCAGCGCTGGGTTGCCGATTTTTGTGGATTATTATATTATAAACATCAAAGGATATATTATTTTTATTCCATTACAAGTTAGCCGTTGACGCTCATCTCACATGATGGTAAGTGATGGTGCATTCTAAAATGGAGGCGGGCTAACTTGGAAGGGCGGATTTTGTAAACAGCGTTCATAATATGGTCATGCATTGTATATTATACAATGCATGACTAATGACTATACAACGTCCATTTCAGTGATAGAGCCATAAGCTTTTTTGTCGCTGAAAACTGTTAAACCATCCAATTTTCGTAAATTAAAAATTACGAGGTATTTGGAGATTGAAAACTTGGAGTAGGTGCCTAAGTAAATTATTGACTCACAAAGAACAATTTACTGAAAAAGTCTACAGTCTCAAGAGCAGCACTCCAAGAACCTAAAATAAAAACCAAAGCTGTCCAGTAAATAATCACAAAAATATGTTGACACTCGTGGTCGTTTGAAGGATTACGAAAGGATCTCGGGCCCACTGAAACGTTTACAAAGCTATCCACGAATCATTCCAGAAATGTTATTACTTTTCAGTATCATAACGACCGCCCTAGTGCAATGATGAGCGTTGTGATGGTAGAAGTGAAATGTCCCGGGTTCAATTCTCGGAAGAAGGAATTTGGGAAATTTACATTAATGTGTATAATGTGTAACTTAGTTCTGGTCTGGTCTGGTGTGAACCTAAGGCCATGGCTAGCTACCAATTTACTGACTTGAGTATAAAAAAATCTCTACAGTTTCAAGAATAGCACTTCAATAACTTGCCGCGTACTACACATTAAAGAACGTTGCGTTACTTTACTTCACAATTTGTTTTGATAAAATAGTGTGTAGCCTACAGAACTAAAAGAGCAAAATATTCGTCCAAACTTCCCAAAAAGAAAACTCAGTTCTTTGATAGATGTACGTAAAGTAATTTCCCAGGACTGGCGCAGTCGCTCTCGTATGCACACAGAGTGGCACGCTCAATCAGTTCTCAAAGAAGGTAAAGGCGACGCGGATGCTGCGAGATCAAAGGCGACTCGTTACCTCATATATACCTATTTACCTGTAGTCTTAGTATAAGATTTTAGATCTCACCAACATTGATCGATTTCGAGAAGCAAAAGCCTTTAGCGTCATCATTAAATGGACCTAAAATTCATTCATTTACAGTTAAAAATTAAATTGGTAAATTCAATTTCACTATAGTCTTAGCATAAGATTTCATATTTCAGCCAACGTTGATAGAATTCGAGCATCGAAACAAATTAGCGTCATCATAAAAAGGACCTAAAGTTCATTGATTAAAAGTAATTTCCCAGGACTGGCGCAGTCGCTCTCGTATGCACACAGAGTGGCACGTTCAATCCGCTGTTCTTAAAGAAGGTAGGCGACGCGGATGCTGCGTGATCAAAGGCAGTGCCACGACTCGTTACCTCAAATACCTACTTACCTGTAGCCTTAGTATAAGATTTTATATCTCAGCCAACATTGATAGAAACATCGAAACACAATAACATCAAAGTAAAAGACTTAAATCTCATTAGTTTAAAGTCAAAAATTCAGTACCACAGATTTTAATTTGACCCTCTTTCAGGTTAGGCAGCTGGCTGTAGATGATGGGCGAGCTTGAGCTGTAAAACAAGGCAGTTAAAATCGGTTTCATTTTAACGCTGAAGTATTTCGATGCTCAAAATCTATCAACGTTGCTTGGTGAGATATAAAATATCATACTAAGCACTGTACGCCGTGCATTGAGTCCTACAATTAAGGTATGATTCCGAACTACGCTGCACGCAGCAGCGCTGCCGCAACAGTGCTGTCACCAGCTGTCACAGTCCTGTCGCGGCACTACTGGTCCGCATACAATCTCTATAAGCTTATAATATGACATTGCTAAGCGGCAATGTTCCGCTACATTGCTGTCGCGACATTGCTGCCTAGCTCGGAATGTAATATCATATAAGCTTATAGAGATTGTATGGGGACCAGTAGTGCCATGACAGGACTGTGACAGCTGGTGACAGCACTGTTGCGGCAGCGCTGCTGCGTGCAGCGTGGTTCGGAATCACACCTTTAGTGTCCATGTTCGTTTACTATACTTTTCAGTTTGCATTGTAAATAGGCTACTGTTTTTCACGGAAAATTAAGGAGTCCTCACTGGAAAAACCCGGGAAAACTCGCGGACATCATCTAGTCTAGTTGTCTATAAAAATAATATAAAATGGGTGTTAGACGCTTGTGGACTGAAGAGTATTGTCCCGGTTCTTCACGAGTGATGTATAACTGTTCGGTTTTCATTGAGAAACAAGACGTACTTACTATAATATTATGTTTGGACAGTTTTCCGAAAAACTAAGCTTTGTTCTACTTGTATAGCTCTATTCGTTTTATTATTTGACTTTCGAGTTAGTTAACACAGTTGAGGATTTGTTTAAGGCAGACATTATTTAAAACACTGTAAAAATAACAAGTTCTTGTTTGATATTGAATAGGTATTGTGTTTTGATGTACGTTCACTCAGTTTACAAGTTTAAAGCTGAGTTTGAGTATCACATTGTCCCCAGTACACTATTATAACTTTGTTTGTTGTTTAGCTTTGTATAGTTTCACAATTTTTGATAGCTGTTGTTTTTGAAGATACTTATTAGGTATCTACTTAATATTATATAACATATTAAAATACTTTACTCATTCCTTGTCTACGTTATAAAGGGAACCCCTGTGCAAATTTACATTTGTCTAAAGGTTTAGGTTAGACATGGATGAATCAATAAGTAGTTAAAACTTTTATTGTTCTACTAGCTGACACGCCCCGGCTTCGCTCGGGTGGAGTTTAGAAAATTGAGGGGGAGGTTGAATTACATTTTTCTCTCCGTAATAACCATCCTCGTACTTCAAGGAATATTATAAAAAAGAATTAGCGAAATCGGTTCAGCGGTTCTCGAGATTTGCGATGAGCAACACATGATGTTTTGATTTTTCTAAAAAGAAATGGCAATGGCATAATTTTCTGTAAGTACCTACCAATAATTCTTTGCCAGTCGGCAGACATAATATGAACGAGACTCTACGTGAAACAAACAAAAGCCTTTCTTTGAAAATTTTAAGTTACAGAATAAAAAACTATTGAAGTTTTCTCCAAACCCTTTTGCCTGAAAAAGTTTTGAATGAAAATATTTTTATAAAAGACTAGAGTCGACACAATCCCGGATTGTATTGCTGTAACAACAACTTTTGTAGAATTTCTAGCATCGCTAACCGAATCAAAGCAACTCTGTGCATTAAAAATAAAAGAAATATGATAGGTATAGTATATAAAAGCAAGGCGAACAACAGAGGTCTAAGACAAATTTTATTGTGCCCGCGACTTCGTTTGCGTGGAATTAGGTTTCCGGGATAAAAAGTAGCTTATGTCACTCTCCAGGTCTTCAGCTATACCCATGCAAAAATCACGTCAATACGTTGGTCCGTTGCGACGTGATTGAAGAACAAAGCAACAAACCAACTAACACACTTTCGCATTTATAATATTAATAGATGATGCCCGCGACTCCGTCCACATGGATTGAGGTTTTTAAAAATCCCGTGGAAACTCTTTAACTTTCCGGGATAAACAGTAGCCTATGTCCTTCCCCGGGATGTAAGCTAACTCTGCACCAAATTTTATCAAAATATGTTGAACTGCTGGGCCGTGAAAAGCTAGCAGACGGACAGACAGACACTTTCGCATTTATAATCGTAGTATGGAAGGGTAGCTATAATATGGGTAGTTATAGTGATAGAGTGTCTACTTTTTAAATATCAAAATTAAGTCAAGTTTTTGTGACCTAGATTTAAGATTTAGGTACAGTCATCTGTACCAAGGTGCCAAGTAAATCAGGACTGACTAAAATAACAATGATTTTAAGTTCTAGGAGAAGCTCGTGGAAAGATGAACAACTCAGCGTCTTTGAGGGTTGTCATATTTATGACGAAGCCTGGCCAGCCTACTGATTCCATAACTCAGTGTCTAATAACACTGGATGTTAGCCACGGAGCTCCTTTGACATTTATTTTTAATCCATTGAAATCCATGAAGGTTTCCTGTAAACATTATTTTAATATCACTCAGAGAAGCAGCAATGTAGAACCACAAATGAGCTCGGAACACCATGCGTTCACGCTCGACTTGAGAGTGACCACGGAGCACTCTTAATAACTGCAGAGAATAGATATGTCGCTGTAAATATAACATTTTAACTGAAGTATCTAAAACTGTAATTACCTAATACAAACTCCACCCTATATTATTAAGAAGAGGTACTTCTACGTAGACCTGTCAGCGACAGTTAATTAACTTGAAATTCACATCGCGATCTCAACTTTTAGAAAGGCGAAACTTTGTAGCATTTCAAAGGATATATGTTACTTTATTTCAAGATAAATTCACACTGGACATCTATGCTACGCCACTGGACGTAGATTTGCTTAAGATGAGACTACTTTCACATATCTTTTTGAAAGCAGACTTATGAAATTCATATTTAGTATGTCTGCATCTTAATAAGGAGATTTACGAGTACATTATTAAATCTTGTTGCTTTTTGTAAATTAATACTGGAAGTTATAAGCTTACAAAATCCCGTGGGGCCTGACGATTTTCCGGGATAAAAATAAACGTATGTCCCTCTCCAGATCTTCAACTATACCCATGCAAAAAATACTCCGTCATCAATTCGTTGCAACGTGATTCAAGGACAAACCAATAAACTAACAAACAACACTCTTTCACATCCATACTATATAATATTATAAATGCAAAAGTGTGTCTGTCTGTCCGTCTGTCTGTCTGTCTGTCTGTCTGCTTGCCTTTCACGGCCCATCCGTTCTACCGATTTTGACGAAACTTGGCACAGCGATAGCTTGCATTCCGGGGAAGGACATAGGCTACTTTTTATCCCGGAAAATCAAAGAGTTCCCACGGGATTTTTAAAACCTAAATCCACATGGACGACGTCGCGGGCATAAGCTATTTGAAATATGGGATGTGTAAAACGTCATGAAGATTCTCCAACCAATCTATATTGTAGAGGGAAAGAGCAATTAATTAACCAGTTCCACAAGCACACTACACATCATTTTAGTAAGCTCTTTATAGGGTGTGAGTAGACCACTTTACATAAGTGATATAGTACGTCATGCTATGTCGAGAGCTCTGTAGCGTTGACGTAGATTGCTCAATACTACGCTTACTCGAGTATTAATTATTTTATCATCATCATCATCATGATCAACCCATCACCGGCTCACTACAGAGCACGGGTCTCCTCTCAGAGTGAGAAGGGTTTGACCATAGTCAGACACACACGCTGGCCATGTGCGGATTGGTAGACTTTACACAGCTTTGAGAACATTATGGAGAACTCTCAGGCATGCAGGTTTCCTCACGATGTTTTCCTTCACCGTTAAAGCAAATAATATTTAATTATTATTAAAACGCACATAACTCTGAAAAGTTAGAGGTGCGTGCCCGGGATCGAACCCCCGACCTCCGATTAGAAGGCGGACGTCCTAACCACTAGGCTATCACAGCTTTGCTATCAATCAGCTATCAATTATTTTATACTTAAGTAGAAATTTTTGAACAAAGAGGCATCTATCTGGCTCATTAATTCTAATAGGTACCTACTTTGGACTTGCTTTTATATATTGCATCACCTTGGATCCCGACGTTTATCAATAATTCTTCCAGCTATGCTCGAAAAATAATTGATAGACGATTGAAACGTAATTTGGAGGTCCAAAGACATTTTCGTTTCCTCAATAGCACGTTAAGCCATCGTTGGTCATCGTCACTATCACTAACATCTGATAATCTGTATCAAATCTCGTTCGAAATCTCGTTGTCTTTGTCGAGTTATACTTAGGTATAATATGTGATATAGGATGGCATTCTTTGCTCAAGATAATTTTTTTATCATTATATTATGATTAGTTTAAAAGGGGCCCCCCAACCCTCAGCAATGAGGGATAGAATGTGGATATAAAGATAATGATTAAACTGGAATTCAGTTTCTCAAAATGTTCGTTGGAAATCTTATTGAGACATTTATATGACGACCTATTCAACATTTTATTACTTATTTATTATACGTTACTAGAATCACAAAATCTTTATTTTAGTTTTCTTATGAATATAATTATATAAAACCATTAATTAGTCTCATAGCCCTCGTCTCAGCTAGGTTAAAAAGATTTTCTAAGCTCACCAACATAAAGAGAAAATATCGCGCGGAAACTAGTGCCTTGGGTATACTAATTATCACATGAATTTTACCGAACGTCCGCGCTGGGATATGCTCTCCAAGATTGCGCTTCGGTAAGCGATATAATACTAAGCGATAAATTTTTTGTTCGCTAGTAGGTACTAGTACCTATACAGTACGCGGCCGAAAGTGTGACAGTGGTGACATTTCATCTTTGTAGAGCGTTGTCTCTGTCACTCATACCCATATGACGCTTTGTCGGGCTCAACAACCGAGATAGTGCTCTACAAATCCGCTGTCTAAAAGTCGATGTTCATCACTTTTGGCCGCGGACTGTGGTACGCGACAGGTCGAGATGGCAATCGAGGTATGAGGCGGGGGGACGCCCCGCACACTCGCACGTCACCCGTACCCGTAGTACAAGATTTTACGTCTCACCAAACGAAACTAAATTCGAGAGTCGAAATACTTCCGCGTTACAGTAAAATGGACCTAAACAGCTTTGAATTGAAGTCAAATATTCAATGCCACTGATTTTAATTTAGCAATGTTTCCGCTTGGAGCGCTGGCTGTAAAAGTGTAGACAAACTTGAGCTTTAAAACAAGGCTATTAAGATCCAGTTTACTGTAACGGGGAAGTATTTCGACTCTCGAATTTGGTTTGGTTTGGTGAGACGTAAAATCTTGTACTACGGGTACCGAGCTCGCCCGCACTGGATTAGCACGGGGACTGTGCGGTGTGCGAGGCGTTTCCTCCCCGATTGTCACCTCGACAACGTGGGGCAACGTCACTAACTTCTCTATCGATTAAAAAATTACGCAAATCGGTTCAGAAATCTCGGAAATATCGGTGTAAATAGGTAGAAAAACAGCTCTTCCTTTTTTGAAAGTCGGTTAAAAAAGTAGCCTATGTTACTTCTTGGTTAATCCACTACTTGTCTGTGAAAGTCCCGACAAAATAGGTTCAGCTGTTCCGAAGATTAGCCTGTTCAGACAGACAGACAGACAAACACACAATTTTTTTTAAAAGTGTGATTCCCTTATGGTACCTACAGTACAAATAACCATATGAGCTTGATATGAGGTTGTAATTTCGAAATTACAGACAGACACTTCAATTTTATTTATTTGAAGTATAGATTAGGTACATGTTCCAACTTCCAAGCATTCAACACTGATTTGCTATGTTTACAATACCTACTAAGTATATTATTATCACAATTAAAAAGGTTTTTTTTAATATTTAAGTATATTACAATTATTAATTTCTCTTTAATATTAAATTCCTTTTAACAAATGCACTGGACTACCAATATAAGTGAAATTAATTCAGTGGCTTAAACTGTAATATCCATTAAAATGAATATCAGATTTCGCTTTAAATATTCAACGTCCGATTTATGTTCAACCATCATTCCATAATATGCGAGTAAATTAATTCTTAATCGCCCTCTACGAAATATAAAGCGAATTTTTCACAAAATCAAATTGACCATTATATAATTAATGATTTAATCACTAAGGGGACTCAAACTTATGTCAAACGTCATACTACTTCTGATTTCTGAACGTCATACAGGGCCATTCCACAATGGTCATCTTTGCAAATTTTTAAATAGTTTTTTGAAACCTTTATCTAGAATTAGGATGTAGGTAGGCAAATAATAATTCACAGAAATAGTTTTACAGATTAATAGTCTCATCTGGTGACAGAAGGGCTGGTACATTTTTTGTGCAACGGATCAGCCTGGCTGTCCAGCGCGGAAATGCAGCCAGTATTCTTGGTACCATTCCACGCGGGCTTGATTTTTATAATAATTAGATAAGGCTTTTTTGAACATGATAACTTTTTCATTTATAATTCTCATTGGAATTTGCAGTAGGTAAGTATATGGCTGGAGATTTCTATTAAATTCACCACTGGCAAGAAAAGAAAACGATTTTTAGCGATTGGCCATTTCACATTTCGAAATTGTAATATTTCGAAATTTAAATAGTAATCAAGATTACCTATTTATTATTATTATTGTTTAACATAGAGTTCAAATCTGACTACTGCTCGTAAAAATAGCACCACGCCCGGATAATTCATATTAATTTACAGTGCGGGATTTACACAATATGACATTTTATATTTTGATACCAAGCATGATATAGGTAATAATTCTCTAAATTTTTTAACATATTTTTTTTGTCATTCCTGCCATATTAGGTTCGTCATAATATCCTACCTTGTCGTCATAGACCGTGACATGCGGAATGCAATGAGGAAGCCAGGGACATCTCATACCTTATTTAAATATAATAAGTTATTTGGCTCTCACAAGTGTGCCAAAGTAACGATAAACCCCACAAAACTCTACCGTTTTTAGTTAAAAACGCGCTTGCGTGTCTAAATGCATTCTTCCGTTGAAAAGAGGTAATCTAAACTATATTGAGAGCAAAATTAAGAGTCCACTCCAGTATAGTAAAAACTCTACGGAACTATTTAAACTTGTGAATATGGACGGACAAGAAAAGAAAACATAAATGACACTATACGTGCAAAAAATAAGTATCGGTTCTTCATACTTCTGCGCTTCTTTGAAATGCTTTGAATGAAAATAGTTTTGTAAAGGGACCATGCTAATGAAGGATTTTATATTAAAAAGTTTATACTTACTATTTATTTTCTCATTGAGAGGGATAGAATTTTTTAATATGGAAAGTATATTGTAAGAGACTCTACCAAGAATAAATTAATTAATTAGACTTACCTATTACATTTTTAATCATTCATAATAAGTTCCTAAGTTTCCCCGTAGCAAAAAATAGTAATTCTTATAATTACTTTAACAATAATTCTAGGAACAGTCAAAAAGTATGGTAAGTAAACGTTTGTGTGCTGTAGCGAATAAGAACATGCCACTATTTACACAAATTCTAGAAATAGCAAAAATTATTATATCTATTTATACTAAGACTGTATAAATTATTTCTTTGTTAATATAGTTTAATTTATGCAAAAATTATTCATTATTTTCATGTCAATATTATTTAAAGTTTTCGTTAGAAAGTGTAATGAATTTACACTAAAACCGCCTACATTATTACAAGAGGGCTCGGCGGGTAGAGTGTCAGCTACAGTTAATTAACTTTGAAGGTAACTTTAAGGATAAGCCATATTTTTTATCTTACAAAGGATCGTTTATTTGCATCTCTTTGAAACCCCACTCGAAACAAAACTGTGTCAGCATTTTGCAGAAACTTTGTTTAGAAAATAAAATATTCTATTAAAATACAATTGGCACCTTCATGAAGGAAATTTAAAACTCTACAATTACATCCATAATGTGGAAAATGATTCTGAGGCACGATCGTATTGTCACTAAGTGTTCAATACTAGAGTGTTCTTTGAGTCAAAGAGTAAAACAAGAGTGTACTACGTAGTAGTTGTAGTACTTCCAACTTCTTTGGATTTATGTTATAGACCCATAACTCTGTCTCGTTTCAACTAAGACAAACTCAAAGTATAGTCCGTACAAAATGAGAACTCACTCGCCATTTTAACTGTGTGCCAACTGTCATTTCAAAAGTACTGTTCACCTTTAAAATAAGGACTAAAATTTAGCTTTTGACATGCCAGTATTTTGACACATAAAGTTAAAATGGCGAGTGAGTTCTCATTTTTTACGCGTTATACACTGTACCTACCTAAGTATAGATCTGGTGTCCTACTCCTACCCAAGTGCTTCTTTAAAAGTAAAGTGGCATCATGCCCTTCGTTAAAAAAACAAGTTGTCAATACAGTAATAATAATAATATAATCTTTATTATGTTCTTAGCAAACATGTAGTTTGCAACAAGCTTTAGTGTCCTGCCCTGCTGTGTAGTTTAGTGTGTACCCTGCCGCCTGAGGTAGTGAAAACTGTGTTTCAAGAGGCAGTGTCTTCCCATAATCATATTATCCTTAAACAACAAAAACTACTTATAAATTAAAAACAACTATAGCTGTATAGTGTAACAACTATAGCAATAGTGATAAATTAAACAATTTTCACACAGGAATTGATTGGGATACTATTCAGATATTGCTTTGAATTAATGCACGCATCAAATGTTTGGTATTAGCTATGAGGTATCGAAAGCGATTAGCAAATCGAATTTGAATGGTATCACATAAGACTTGAGGCAGTTTTTCCGTTTATTGTAACCACATTTGATATTACGTAGCAATGAACTAAAACACTCGAATGCTCCGCGAATCCGCTCAATGAAACGCACCGTGCTACGCATAATACACCATGCTATGCATAATGCACCACGCTACGCATACCGCACCTCGCTACGCATAACGCACCACGTTCCGCATAACGCACCATGCTTCGCATAGTACACTGCGCTACGCATGACGCAACGGCCCGCATCTCCCAGAATGAAGCCTAAAGCAGCTTACAGCTACAGTCTATTGGAAACGTGATATCGTTAAGTGTCCAGTCGAGGGATACAAAGGTACAGATAGATTTGTTTGTTCTGTTAAGCGAAATAGGCTTTTAAATGCAATTGGAGAGGGAGGGACCGTGCCATCCTGTAAGTAGGCCACTTTAGTGACTACAAAGTAGGGGCGGCGTGCCCCGTACCGCGTCCACACTAATTACATTGGCTAGCTTGCTCGCATAAATATTGTTCTATACGGGCATTGCTCTTTAACAAACTTACGAGAATTTCATATTTTTCTACTAGCTTATCCCCGCGACTTAGTCCACGTGGACTACACTTTTCCAATAGTTTGAGCTGTGCGATGATAGATCCACGTATAGCTCAAACTACTGGACGGATCGGGCTGAAATTTAGCACGTAGATGGCTGGTCTGGTGAGAGGCTTCGGCAGTTGCAAGCTACTACCCTACCCTACCCTACCGGCAAAGTCGTGCCGCCAAGCGATTTGGCGTTCCAGTATGATGCCGTGTAGAAACCAAATGGGGTTTAATAAAAACTGCCACACCCCTTCCAGGTTAGCCCGCTTCCATCTTAAACTGCATCATCACTTAACACCAGGTGAGATTGCAGTCCAGGGCTAACTTGTGTCTGAATAAAATAAAAAAGTCAGATAGTCAGACAGCTTTTCCTTTTATTAACCGTCTTCAAAAAAAGGAGGAGGTTATCAATTCGACTGTATGTTTTTCTTTTTTTTTTTATAATAATATATAGATTTCGTCTTTTAGACTTTAGTGCTCAATTAAATTACCTTATAAGTCGCTTAAGAAATAGTCTTGCACAAGTGTATGTTTGCAATTCATATATTCTTTTTGAAGTCGTAATACCATTCGTTTGGTCAACATCAAAGGCAGGATTGCATTTATCGTATTGCTGGATATTCCTCCCGGTGTGTTATTCTCTAAAATGCCGTGCTCGTCGTTGAGTTCACTGTCGAAACAAACTTTACATATAGAGTTAGGTATTCTTATATCTCGTCTTTTCATTAATTATTTTACATAAAGACAAATCAAATAATAGTGACCAAAACTTCAATATCCAAATCGGGAGACTCAACTAGGCTCATACAAATTCTAAATCTAACCTTATGCTTTTCATGTGCAGATATGATGGCGTGTCTATGCTGTTATATTATATATGTTTATATTATATATGTTTAAACGGAGTACCTACTCCGTAAAGATGCTCACAATTTATAAATACTTCAATATTATACGCGAGGATGCACCTTTGGTCCCGGTAGTATCCCAATCATTTTTACCTTATTAGCCAGCTTTAAAAGCTAGATTATTTCAATCAATCAGCCTATTTGCGTCCACTGCTGGATATAGGCCTTCCCAAGAGCACGCCACCACACACGATCCTCCGCCTTCCTCATCCACCCACTTCCCGCTAGATTATTTACTTAGAGAGTATCTGCTGTAACAGTTTCACCGGAGCACTTGGTCAATGTAGGTGTAGAGGTTCATGCGAGGTAACATTGTAAGGGCGCGGTCGCCTTTAACCCCTTATCCCGCCGATATTGCAATCGCCTTGTTTGAAAATGATTCTTTCGTCGCTGCGTCAGCGCTGTAAGCGAGGTTATGTACTTGGTAATATCTGCTGTACCAGTTTCGCCAGTGCACTTGGGTCTCGGTCAATAGGCGTACAGGTACATGCAAGGTAACGAGTCACGGCGTCGCCTTTGATCCCAGCGGCATCCCAATCGCATTTACCTTCTTTGAAAACTGATTGAGTGCGCTTTGTGTGCATACGGAAATGTGTCCACATTAGTACTAAGATTTACTTTACTTCTTGGCAATAAAAAGATTATATAAAGATTTTGAGCCGAAGTTCTTGATAGTTGGCTTTGGTGCTGAATAAAATTCCTTGCAAAAAAGCTGGGTGATATATTGTCGTTGCATACCAGTTCAGCACCTATTTATACCATTATATTCAGCTGAAAGCGGTAATAGCCTAATAGTTAAGATATTGTTCTGGAATCAGAGGTTCGTGCCCGACCCAAATATCAAACTACATATTCGGAATAATTTGCATTCTAAGCAATTAAATAACACTTGCTTTAACGGTAATACATATTCACTTTGCCTGGGCATACTTAAAATCTCGCGGACGCTCTTTCTTCTGTCTTTCTAGATTATAAAATTTTCGACAGCTGAACTAACTTCTTACTATAGGTAATTGTAATCAATTTGAATTAAGTTTGAAGAACCTAACTACATTTTATTTTTCTATTAAAAGTAAGATTTTTTTAATTGAAAATATTACTTACAACAAAACTTAAAGCTAGCCTTATCTATTTACTGTACAAATCAAGTTTAGATTATACGTCTGGATCTACGATGGATCTGTTGCGGAGGGCAAAGCACCCTAACTTTGCAATTAGAATCACTTTATGCTTAACGTGCCTACATTATTAGTACAGGGCTTACCCCCGACCTGTCAGCGGTGCGACAGTTAATTAACTTGATTCACGGCATGCTCCTAAGGCTCTGACTATACTTAGATCCGGTTCTATAGTACAGTACGCGGCAGAAAGTAATGTACATCGACCTTTAGAGGGAGATAGCAGATTTGTAGTTGTTGTAGTAGCATTGTCTGTGTCGTTGAGGCCGACAATATATACGTTTGTGTGACAGAGACAACGCTCTACAAAGCCGAAATGTGATTCTAAAGGCTGATGTACATTTTTTTCAGTCACGTACTATACACGATAGGTTGAGATGGACATCGGGGTATGAGGCAGGGGGGACGGGGCGTCCAACACACCCGCACGTCACCCGTGCTCGTCCGCACCAGGTTAGCGTGGGGGTTGTGTGGGTGTGCGGGGTGATCCCCAATGGCGTCGGAGTCCTGTCTCTCCTTCTACTGTTATAATAAACATAGGCATTAATAGCGGTTATTATTTGTTGTTTGATTTGTTGTAGATATAGTGAAAATTTCAACTTTCTAAATGTTACGGTTCATGAGATAAGCTCCCTACAGACTGACAGACGGACGGACAGCGGAGACTTGTTAATAGGGCCATTAGCCTCCTTCGGCTACAGCTAATCCTGAAAAAAGGTAATATAAGAACGAGAAGCTGCTCGGCTCTACCGAGCGTCAATAGGATATCGGGGGAAAATAGTCCAGAAATGCGATATTTCTCCATAGATACGCGATACGCCGGGATAATGTTGAACGCAACGCCCCAGTCGGAACACTAGCGGTAATCCCATATAACTGACACGGAAATCCCTTTTATTTTAAGTTTCCTTGCGAAACCGAATCTTTCATGTCGGTGATTAAATCGGATTGTTCACACGAATTTTTAAATAAAATCCTGAAATCTTCTCAGGATTTGTCTTTGTTTAAGATTTAACGAATTGTGATAAATAATAACTTAATCGGGTTTTTTTTGTATAGTTTTGACTTTCAAACTTTTCAGGGCATTTAATTAGTTAAGTAATTATGTCACTATATAATATTATATTATTGGTTTCGCGTTTGTACGAGATTGTGCGTTACCTTTCTCTCAACTGATTAATCGATCTCGACAAATTTTGCCACGGATATAACTTGCATCCTGAATGAATGAAGGATACGTTTTAAACCAGGTAATCAAAGATTTTTACGGGATTTTGAAATAATCTCAATATCGCAAACTTCAACGTAGGTATATTGTGATAATATTATGAAGCTCACTCGTTCTACCATGTATTTGCAGAGGACACAGCATCACTAACTTTGTATGATTGTAATCACGCACAAACGTTGTGGTAGAACTTTTCGACTTACCACATTAAACTCGAAGCGTAAAGGCTTTGTTTTTGTTGTTTTCATTTATTTTTATTACACAACTTTTTGTCTATAGACAAATGAGATTCTTTTAAAAGCACGAATTTACGATAAAAGCGTATATTTCAGATAACAATCCAATTGTCTCGGAGAGCTGTATAGTCTGTCGTTTCGCGCGTATTGGGAGGAAGAGATACTAAAAGACAGGCGATTATGTTAATCTTTTCTCTGTTACCGGTATCAATTTTGGTTTATTGCACGTTTCGATTTTATAGAAATGGAGAAAGGAGATATAATAGGTAGGTTTATAATATATAATAATAATGCCTATTTAAGTATGTATCATACTTACCTAGTGGCTAGTACCTACCTATACCTATGTGGCACAAACAGATCAACAGTCAATTCAAACAATTAAAAAACCGGCCAAGTGCGATTGAAAATTGAAAATACTAATCTTTGCTCATGAACACATTTGTTTATTTTTGTAATGTAACCACGGTTCACGGTTTTCGAATTTATTCGTTTACTTGTGCTATAAGTAATAAAACCTACCTACATACCAAACTTCATGATTCTAGGTTTTCTGAACAGACACGACAGACAGACAGACAGCAAAGTGATCCTATTAGTGAGTGAAACTGTCCAAGTGCGAGTCAAATTCGTACACTGAGGGTTCCGTGCCTTGAAAAGATACGTGTAGTTTTGTTGCTTGAATTATTATCTCCAACTGCAACGTGTTAGTAATCCCCAAAACATAAATTATGATGACAATTATGATACTACAATTTATGATTTTCGGATTTTACCTAGCATTTTATTAACCCTAAGAATGTAATAATAGGTAGTAAAGTATACCAAATATTATGGAAACTGACCAAAATAAATTACAAGCATTAATGCGGTAGGACATCAATAACGAATACCTAAGTAGGGATCGATCCGGCGAAGTTTCCCCCAAAAAAAGGTGTTTCTCTTCTCAAGAACGTGCTCCAGTGACGTGACTTTGATAAATTATTCCCTTACGTGACTATTCAATGTTCATTCACGCTGATAATATGGGTTGCGATGATATTTTTAACGTTTATATCTAACAGTTAAATGAAGAAATCATACTCTACTAATATAAAGACATTATAGGTATTGGTATTTATAAATAGGTACTCTTTATTCAAGGCTAGAAACTACCGGTTCATACTTACCGGAGTATACCGTAAAAGATTAAAACAATAAGTACCTAATTGTCCAAAACTTTTAATTTTGGGTGTTTTTGAGACATCAGTATTCGTAGACGATTTACTTATATCTATCTACTACTATACTACTGTCTATTAGCAATAATAATGTCACAAAGAGCTTGCAAAAACGACGTAGAACAATAATGATCAAAAAATGTGGAATGAAAACAATTTCCAACGAAAACAGCACATAATATTATATTACAATATTCCTCTCGATACGACAGCCGCTTTGTCTTGCTTCTTTTTCCTCGTATTTCCCGCTTGATTTGTGTTCTATGAGTGTTCCGCCGCGCTCGAAGAATATTGGATATCTGTCTAAAAGTTATAAGATTTTGCATGCCGAGTTCAAACTTTGACTCGTGTAACGTGAATCCGTGTATGGAATGCAATAGACTTCTTTCATTTAATACCGACGCCTGAACTGTTAAACTTTTTCAAAGATAAAATATTATGAAACTTTTAAAGATGACTTCAGAGTACACCAACACTGTGATAGCCTAGTGGTTAAGACTTCCTCCTCCTAATCAAAGGTCGGGGGTTCGATCCCGGCACGCCCCTCTAACTTTTCGGAGTTGTGTACGTTTTAAGTAGGTAATTAAATATAACTTGCTTTCACGGTGAAGGAAAACATCGCGAGGCAATCTTCACTGAGAGTTTTCCATAATGTTCTCAGAGGTATGTGAAGTCTGCCAATCCGCACTTGGCCAGCGTGGTAGATAATGGCCACTCAGCCCACCCCCTTCTCATTAACCAGCTCAGTAACCAGCCACATCAGACCACCGCTGAAACATCCAAAAGGATTCCAAAAACAGAGCTAATTATATAGTGCGACATTACGACATGCCACAGGGTTGCATAGTATAATAATACACAATCCCTCTAACAAATAAACCTGGAATAGCGGTGGAATAATTATACTCTGTTTTGTCTTTTTCCTTCAAATGTCAAATTACTGATGACAGAGAAAGACAAAACAGAGTATAACTATTCCACCGCTATTCCAGGTTTATTTGTTAGAGGGAATAAGTATAGTCACATAGTCGCACATGCCTTGACGTAAAATAGACTGCTGCCGAATGTCGTAGGTACATGTCGCTTTGGCGTAAAACAGTCTTTTGTCAAATTAAAAATCTTTACCTCTAAACTGACCTAACAGTCAAACCTACAATACAAATTATTACAACGTATTCGTAGGCGACAAAATTATTATAGCGCTATGATATAAAGGGCAAGATACAGATACCTACATAACATTTTAAAAAGGGTCCAGGGTTAATAATATCCGCTGACTTTAATAAAATGAATAACCGCATTCCTAAACTGTGGCATTTTATCCCGCATTCCGTTATTATTATTTAAACCATAAGATCGTCGATTTAAACTATATCTATTTTACGAGAGGAGACCCGTCGCACTCAGTGGTGAGCCGGCGAAGGGTTGATCATGATGATGATGATTGATTCCCGTGTCTTGCCGCTGGATTTGAAACGAAATAAATCAATCGTCATAAAAAATGTAGAGAGCTAATAATAAAACTTATCGCCACGCTCTTGCGCCGCCTGAATCCAGCGGCTCCCTGCGACTCACCTGGTGTCGTCCGTCCACCTAGTGGGGGTCTTTCAACGCAGCGCCTTCCGGCCATTCCAGTACCTTGGGACCCCAACGTCTATCGGTTTTCCGAACTATGTGCCCTGTTCATTGCCACGTCTTCAGCTTCGCAACCAGTTGAGCTATGTCGGTTACTCTAGTTCCCCTACGGATGTCCTCATTTATGATTTGATCACGTAGAGAAACTCCAAGCATAGCTCTTTCCATCGCCCGCTGAGTGACTCTGAGCTTCTTATGAAGCCCATAGTTAGTTAATAAAACTTATGCTACATAAAAATGAGGCTTCCTTCATGTCATTAACATTTCATTTGTTTACGTCTTTTAAGATGAAAATTAATTACTTGCTCCCCATTGTTGAATTATGAACAACACGAAAAGCTCATTAATTAGGGAAGTAATGAAACAAAATCAAATTTCTTTCTCCATTTTCGTCTTAACATAAATAAAATTTGTTCATTGCTCTGTTGTATAATTAGAAATAATAACCTTTAATTCTCATTATGAAATGTTTTGCTAAGTTTACTTAAAATATTACCATTATATCTTATTTATAATTTTACTAGATGATACCCGCGGCTTTGTCCGCGTGGGTTCAGGTTTTTTTAAAACCCATGGGAACTCCTTGATTTTCCGGTATAAAAAGTAGACTATGTCCTTTCCCGGGATGCAAGCTATCCCTGTACTAAATTTCTTCAGAATCGGTCAAACGGATGGGCCGTGAAAGGCTAGCAGACAGACAGACAGATACACTTTCGCATTCATAATATTAATTCTGGAAAAGAAAATCGATCAAAACGCAAGCGAACTTGTCCAGCATCTAAATTTGGTGAGACATCTAGCTTAGCGGGACATGTAGTTTGCAAAATACACGATAAAAACAATCAACTATAGCAATAGTCCAGTCCAACAAACCATGTTATCGACTAATTACGTTTACTCGCTTAATCGCACAAATATCGCTGGAACTCCCATTGAGCTGTAATTGCTATGGTCTGCCGTTACGTGCCTTTATCGCGTTTGTTAATGTTAAAACCTGACCACTTGATATTGTGACTGCACGGGTACGCTCGTTCTACTCGTTTTTGAAACAAAGATCGCATTTTGCCAATTTAGAACAGCTAGTAAAATTACATACGACCTTTTGCCCGCAAATTCGACCGCAGGTTGAATTTCCTAAAATTCTAAAATAACTAAACATTTTTTTATTCGATTAGAAATTAGGCCTTGGCTGCGATCTCACATAGCGATAAGTGATGATTTAGTCTGAGGTAGTAGCGGGCTAACTTGGAAGGGATATGGTAGTTTTATTAAACCCATACACATACTCCATATCGGTTTCTATACGGCATTGTATCGGAACGCTAAATCGCTTGGCGGCACGGCTTCTTTCGCTCTTGGCAAGTGTCTCATATTTTTTTTCCAAATACCTGTGTTTGTTTGTTAGGTTGTATTTCAATCACGCCACATCAAAGGATTTTTTGCATGGATATAGTTAAGGAGCTTGAGCGTGATATTTAAGCTTCTTTTATTTTAGAAAATCAAAGAGTTCCGACATGATTTTTAAAAACTTATATTCATATGGATGAAGCCACGGGCATCAGCTAGTTCTCAATATTATATATTAAAATACAATATATTAAAACCGGTACTGAATAAACCCTGTCACAAGAGAAGTAAAGTTTTTAAAAGGAACTTTACAAAGCAAAGTAGAAACCTCCTTTTCCGAGAAAATTAATCCACGAATATTTAATGGATCTTACCTCAATTCCAAAAAGCCAACTGCAACAAAAGCGACTCGTTGACTTCAATAAGATTTCGATTAGTTCGAGAAAATAACTTCCTTTCAAACTTTCAACTATATAGCGAGTTAGAGAAAAGTGGCACGAGGAAGGCGTTTAGTTTCAAATCTGGTCTACTTTCTTTACCTGTATTTTACGGGTCCTAAAGCGCTACGCTACCTGTAAAAAGAAATATTTGTCGACCTCCAGCGCAGTGATAAGCACTGTGGACTTTTTTTTTTATAGATATAGCGAGCAAATATATAGGTGATTATATTCTGACTTTCTTGTAAGGACCGCCTTATGCGGTAAAAGCCTCCTCCAAGACTTTCCATCTGACCCGATCTCTAGCCAGCCTTGTCCAGACTCTCCCTGCTACCTTTACAATGGCATCGTCCCATCTAGTAAATGGTCTGCCGCGTTTCCTTTTCCTTTCAAGTGGGTACCAGTTGGTTGTTATTTTTGTCCATCTATCGTCCTTCAGTCTTTGCAGATGGCCAGCCCAATTCCAATTGGATTTAAGTAAAATCTTTTTTATGTCTTTTGCTTGGGTGCGGTGTCTTATTTCTGAATTCTTTATTCGATCTTTTAGTTTGATTCCTAGATAGCTTCTCTCGATTCTTCTTTGCGATATAGCGAATTAGAGAAAAGTGGCACGAGGAAGGCGTTTAGTTTCAAATCTGGTCTACTTTCTTTACCTGTATTTTACGGGTACTAAAGCGCTACGCTACCTGTAAAAAGAAATATTTGTCGACCTCCGGCGCAGTGATAAGCACTGTGGACTTTTTTTTTTATAGATATAGCGAGCAAATATATAGGTGATTATATTCTGACTTTCTTGTAAGGACCGCCTTATGCGGTAAAAGCCTCCTCCAAGACTTTCCATCTGACCCGATCTCTAGCCAGCCTTGTCCAGACTCTCCCTGCTACCTTTACAATGGCATCGTCCCATCTAGTAAATGGTCTGCCGCGTTTCCTTTTCCTTTCAAGTGGGTACCAGTTGGTTGTTATTTTTGTCCATCTATCGTCCTTCAGTCTTTGCAGATGGCCAGCCCAATTCCAATTGGATTTAAGTAAAATCTTTTTTATGTCTTTTGCTTGGGTGCGGTGTCTTATTTCTGAATTCTTTATTCGATCTTTTAGTTTGATTCCTAGATAGCTTGTCTCGATTCTTCTTTGCGATATAGCGAGTTAGAGAAAAGTGGCACGAGGAAGGCGTTTAGTTTCAAATCTGGTCTACTTTCTTTACCTGTATTTTACGGGTACTAAAGCGCTACGCTACCTGTAAAAAGAAATATTTGTCGACCTCCGGCGCAGTGATAAGCACTGTGGACTTTTTTTTTTATAGATATAGCGAGCAAACGAGCAGGCGGGTCACCTGATGTTAAGTGATTACCGCCGCCCACGAACATTTGCAGCACCAGAGGAGCCGCCGACCGAGGACTTTAAAGCGAGAGGTCTAGGGTTCGATTCCTGGCAGGGGAAATTTCCGAACTTTTATAATTCCTAAATTGTCTCTGGTCAGCTCTGGTGAGAGGCTTCCGCCATGGCTTGTTACCAGCCTACCAACAAAGCCGTGCCCGCCAAGGCGATTCAGTGGTCTATGGTGTACATTTATTATAATTTCATACCTTTTTACCGACACACAAATTTTGATCGTTAAAACATCGATGTTAAAAACCAGTTCGATTATTGACTCCACCCAGTCAAATAAGTCCACGTCCAGTTCCTAGAGCCATGTTAGCCATTTGTTTGCAGAAGAATCAGAAGTTTATATACCTATAATATTAGTAGGTACATTAATAATAATAAATTGTACAAGCAAACTACTCAGGTAGGTATAGAATGTTTCTGAATCAATAATATTTTATTCACTGAATGTAATAGGTAATATCGATGATATACCTACCTATCTCATGAATGTGTAAATTTACAAATTCATGATATTGTATTAAAACCAAATTGAATGAATGGATCGAATGAAATAATGACACATTAAATGCGAATGCTAAACAAATAATTTTCACCAATTCAATAGCTGGTCATACCTACAAAATATATTTCCTACTAACAACAACCAATTTCACAATACAATTATTATGCTTCATGTATAAAATCCTTTACATTTTGGTGGAAAATTTTCATAAAACAACGTTAATTCCCTACACAAAAGACAATCCCACGGGCGGCGCCACGAAGCGTTCGGATGTTTTAATCATCCTGCCATTATCACGTAGGTATGCGAATGCTACGCTTTTAATACTCAGCTAATGTAAATATTCATTTAAAACTCTTCTTGTAGAAAAATAAATACACAAATTGACAAAATATTTTTGTGTTAAATTTCAGAGATTTGTTTTCCTTGATAATTAATTTGTAATTCGTTGTCCTATGTTGTCCAATGCCGATGTAGATAATGAATAAAAATTCTTGTAACCTGCCTGGCGCATTCCTCAGCACTTCCCAATACGGACTGTTCAGTAATTTAATCTTAAGTCTCAACTGTCTCTAGTCTAGTATGGTGAGAGGCTTCGGCCGCGGCTAGTTAGACGTGCCGCCAATAGATCTGGTGTTCCGGTAGTGACGAAAACCAAATGGCTCATAAATCGAGGTGGTACCTACCACTATCCACTTTACTACTAGGTCTATCCACTCGCTGATACCCGTAACTGACCGAAATTCCAGTGGGAACTCTTTGATTTTCCAGGATAAAAGTACCCTATATCAGGTCTTTAACTAGGTATATCCATGCAAGAAATCACGTGAATTCGTTCCTCCGTTGCGGCATGATTGAAGGACAAACCAACAAACAAACACACTTTCGCATTTATAATATTATGTGTGTGTAGTGATGGGTAATGATGTGTAATGATAATATGGGTAGTGATATTAGAAACGTTTTACCATTTTGTATCATCTGTGTGCCAAGACATGTTACTCATAGCATAATGTCGTTCGTTGGAGATAACATACAGCAATAATTACATTTCCACTTTAAATTTACAGAATAAATTAGATTGTAAGCGAATGAATTGAAAAACCCACAAGCTCCAAATTAAATCTGTTTCGCAAATACATTCTGTACGTGCAGAAATTTAAAACAATGAAAATAGTAAATAAGACTCCGGGGTAATACGAGGACCGAGTATCGTCTAACACGATTTGTGCATCAGAGTTCTGTGCGCTTAGTATGAGATGTTACATCTCACCAAAGCTGACAGAATTCGAGATCGAAACACAATGTCATCACAGTGAAATGGACCTAACGCACTTGATTTCAATTCAAAAATTCAGCAGCAGCGGGGTCTTCTCCGTTTGACCTAGGCCAAGACGGGGGTTCGGGCGGGAGTGTGGCGCGGGGAAGAACACTTCCCCGGTAACGTGTCGGCTAAGGCCTGTCAAAAATTCAATACCACTGACTTTAATTTCACAACCCTTCCGCTTGGAGCGCTCGCTGTAGATATATGAACAAACTTGAGCATTAAAACAAGGATGTTAAGGTTCATTTTACTGTACGAATTCTATCAACGTTGGTGAAATGTAAAATCACCCTAAGTCCAAGGCCTGGCCCTAAGTCCACACTCTCCACGAGGCGACTCGAGTGCAAGGCTTTGGTTGGTGCCTTTGCCTCGCTTCACGTTGCCTCGTTTCGTCCTAGATACTTTTTTGGCTATACTCGTTATTAATAGTTGACCATAGTCAAAGACAGAAAGAAAAACGTGTATTTAAAAATCATGCCATACGATATAACTTAGTTTTACCTAAAAGAAGATTATGTCGGCGCTTTTACTACTTCCTTATTTAAGCTAAGCAGTAGAAGGCTGGGTTGTACAAGGTCATGTGTGGCATAACCTGAATAGATCCCTGCTCAGCATAGTGTTCTATGCCCTTGTACAATCACAAAAGTATACAACGCTGATTTATAGCAGCTCATATATAACTCATATATTGTGAGCTCCAGCGGGATGTTTCGCTAACTCAGTGATCAACACTGAATGATAGCCACCAAGCTCATTTGACATTTATTTTTAATTCATTAAAGGTTTTCTACGAAAAATTATCTTAATGCGACTCAGTGAAGCAGCAGTGTAGATGTCAAATGAGTTTGATGGCTATTGTTTGGTGTTATCACTGAAGTAGCGAATCACTCCGCAGGGCATGCAAGCGAGAGTGTGGAACCGGCGTAACAGGTATCCTTTGATATTGTTTGATTGATATTGTTAAAAAAGTGGTTAAAAGCTTTCAGCATTTCAGTTTTAAAAGTTTATTTTTTATTTTTATCCAATTAGTATGCAATTGTTTTTTATTTCTATCAAACTACATAGTATGCAACTCCCCTTGTCTGTAATCTTTTGTAATCGTAGTAAAGTAGTATTCTCTGATTAGTGGTTTTTTTTAAAAAAAGGTAGACATGTGTAGTATCTATACATTGTGCCCTGAGTTTTCTTCAGGTTTATTTGCGAGAAACTTGAAACAAGCTATATATAAATCGGATATAAAGAGGAAGGGCCTGGGAGCCCATTGCATTATTATCCTTAAAAAGTCCTTACCGGTTTTAATGAAAGAGGTGACGACCTTAGGAATGGGAATATAGGTACGAAGCAAAAAGAGAGATTTAAGGACACGAAAGTCTTATTCGATCGAACAATTTTGGTTTAGATAAGTAAACATATTATTATAAGTAGATACAAATCACACTAACTTTACAATATCGTAAATCTAAAGGAGACAAAGGTTAATATAACATTTGATTGAGTTTGAATTTATAACCAGGATAAGTACGCGTAGCGTACTTTGAGGTAAAAATCTCATACACTTTGATCCCGTAGCTTGGAAGTAAATATCCGGTTTTACCAACCTCCTTGCTACAGACTTGCTTGCCTGGTAGGGAATTTTAAAAGAAGTTAATTCACGAACTTGTCAAAATGTAATTAAATTCTAATAGCTGGTTTTGAAAGTTTCCTTTTTGGAATCAAATAAAGATCCATTACCAACTCGCGGTTTATGTTTCTTTGAGATGAGATTATGATGAGAAAGGGCACTATTTTTAGGTGAAATAGGAGTTGTTTCATTGGCACTTCGCACACACAATCTTTATCATACCTACCTACATACTGGTATAAACGATAAATTAAATTCCATCATTTTCCTCACAACTAATTTGTTTTGATATAATTACGTAAATTCTATTTATTACATAAGCATTCCTCTAATTTTAGCACCGTATCTATAGGGATTTTCGGAGACATTTAACCCGCCCTTTGAATGTTAAAAATTGGCACACCGACGAAGCGAGTTGATTCCACAATTTGTATTGTTTATCGAACTATCTGCGTTCCATAATTTATGAATTAAGTATAATATTATGAACGTATTTTAATCTACTAATAAGTTCTATTAAACCAAGCAGCTAAGCGGTGCATTACATAAAATATAAGAACTTTTATTAGGAATTTTCAAACCTATCTTAAGCGAAACCACATATAGGTAGATGTGAATTATATAAATAGTCTATAGAGTGATTCCGCGAATTGTTTGATTATTCAGAATGGGCTAATGACGCAGTTTTGATAAATATTTGTTTACCTAACCATTCAAAGTTTCATCACGTTTCCAACTAGCGTATCTATTATTCATATCCTACTGATTTGGGATGTACTCATACCTAAATGTATTATTAATTATATTGTTATATGATAATTCAGCCCAATACTGAATTCAGCAGTATTAACATTGTGCTTGCGGTAATCTAATTACTTAGCGTGAATAATAATAACAGATGTGGAGAAATCGTTCTAGTTGATTTAATGGAAATATGATAATAATAAGTTCGCCGTTAAAATATTCCAAATCACAGAATGGTCATGGAGTAGGTACATGGGTCACAATATCTATTCTGTAAACTTGACATTATGTCCACACACGAATTGTGTGTGCGCGTAACGGCAGGGCTGAGGTCTGAGCGAAGTCAATCGAGCAGGACAATGCTATACGTAAGAAACATCAGTGTATATTGCTCTCATGATACACTAGCTAGGCTAGTAGGTATCGAGTGAAGCAAGCGCAGCAGTGCCAGTAGCGATGCCACTACGTTGCGACTGACGATAATTGGGTATTTGACTCCAATTTTTTTATTACTTTATTATAAACTAGAATAAAAATAATGAGGTAAACTGAAAAAAAAATCGATCAAATAACAAAAAAGTTACAAGCATTTAAATATTTCCGATTAGACAGAGATAGCAATACAGCAGTTTGACGTCACACCTACTAATGGCATAAAAGCTTCGTGCGGTTTCATACAAATTTTCGTTTTGCGAGAAAGGGATAGAAGACCCTCTCACTCCAAAATTAAAATGCCTGTAACTTTGTAAATCTTTGTTGGATTTTAATATATTTTTCAGTATACGTCATTATTTTTATCTTTGTTTATAATAAAGTAATAATATTTATCAAATTCAAAAGTAGGCAAATAGGTACCCAATTGGCAGGAGAGGAGTGAGTGTCGCTTCTGTACGTAGTAATAGTTCAGTATTCTGCGCTACTGCGGTGAAACTGTAACATCACACTTATAGCCTGATATCTCCTAAATACCTACTCATAACTATTTTAGATGAATTTTTCGGATATGACTGACCGCGACGTGCGCGAAAGGTCAAATAAAGGTTACAGAAAAGGAATGGTAAAGATTTATTAGAGAGGTATAGGTAGGTAGTTAGATTAAGTACCTTATCAAAGGCTATGCTTTAATTAACATTCGTCTTAAACTCGAATAGTCTTTCGCCAAACTTATCAAACTTATTTTGCGAACCAACCACTCCTTTCTAAAAAGTTAGCATTCTGGAATCGAGTTAACATCTATTAAAGCTCTTGCGGTCGAATTCTCGTAGAAATGGCTTTTTAATTTTACCCTTCGTAAAGTTTCGTTTCATAAAATTTTATTCATCTACTCCAATTTCCTTTGGCTTTCCTTCATAATATTATGCTGTTGTATGATTAAACTAGTTTTAATGAGTTAAATGTCATGATCGTAGGTAAAAGTTTAAAGTTTTGCTTTTAGCTTTTTGAAGGAACTATAATTAATAACATGATTATATTATCTAATGTTATTATAATGAATAAGGGAACTCTTATTAGCTCTATCCTGAATATATGATATAAAAGAAACATCCTACTACCCTCAACCCTCAAAATTAATGAAAGTGTGTTTGTTTGTTTGTTGGGCTGTCCTTCAATCAGGCCGCAACAGAGCAACAGCTGATCAGTGATTTTTGCATGGTTATTATACTTAGTTAAAGTCGTGCAGAGTGACATTGGCTAAGCACTTTTTAAGGAAACCTGCTAAGTACGGCATTAAAACATGACCTGCGATGATTAAACACTCAGGAATAATGTAGCTTTCTACTGGTGAACGAATTCTCAAAATCGGTTCAATAGTTCCAGAGATTACTTACTTCCTAGTCCTACAAACGGGTTACATAACTTACAAACTTTAACTAAGTATTTATAATATTATATAGTGTAGATAAAAGAAAATAGACATGTGTCCAATGAAAATGTGTCAAAGCTGTACAAACTAGCATTTACAACAATCAAGTACGTTTAGGGCGGTTTCAGACTAGCGTATTACATGCGCGTATAAGCTCGTTTTTGGAAGCGCATGTAGGCGCGTATAGGCGCGCCTTTTGGCACACGCTCAACTCGTACGAGCGTTGACGCGCTTCTAAGCTCGTATATATAAGCGCGAGCCGCGAGAGACACCTCCCCGCAACACCACCGGTTCGAGCGTACACGCCGAAATATCATGCCCGTATACGCGCGTCCGGTTTCTTGAAGCGCGTATGTAGCGCGCGTGTAAGCGCGTATGCTGAAACGACCGTATACGCGCAAAAAAATACGCTAGTCTGAAACCGGCCTTAAGTTTTGATTTGCATAAGTACATGAAATTCTTTATTGGCGAATAAAATCACATATTGAATTAATACACAAAAAAAAATTCAGCAATACCGGTAAAATTTTGATATTTTAATCATCTTACTCACTACCTAGGTAGGTACTCGTTTCTACTCGAAACAGCGCTCTGTATTCTCGAGAAATATAAATGTTTAAACCCTTCTGAGACGAGTTTTGAAAAGTCAAACACTGATTTTATTTACTCTCGAGTGTTCCCCATTGTATTTGACTTTATTCTTATTCATTCAATTACGTAAAGAAAGTATTTGACTTTATTCGTGCAATTACCTACGAACAAAAATATTTTAATGAGTTTTATTTGTTCAATGTTTATTACATAACTTGAAGAAAGAGTGGAAAAATGTTATCATAATCATCATCAACCGATAGACGCCCAATGCTGGGCATAGGTCTCTTGTAGGGACTTCCGCACGCCACGGTCTTGAGCCGTCTAATTTCAGCGGCTCTCTGCGACTCGTCTGATGTCGTCCGTCCACCTAGTGGGGGGTCTTCCAACGCTGCGTCTTCCGGTGCGAGGTCGCCATTCCAGCACCTTGAAACCCCAACGTCTATCGGCTTTACGAACTATGTGCCCTGCCCATTGCCACTTCAGCTTCGCAACCCGTTGAGCTTTGTCGGTTACTCTAGTTCTCCTACGGATCTCCTCATGTCTGATTTGATCACGTAGAGAAACTCCAAGCAAAGCTCTCTCCATCGCCAGCTGAGTGACTCTGAGCTTACTTATGAGGCCCATTGTAGGTAGGTACACAGTTACGTTTAAGCTAGTAGCTAGTTAGTCACGGGCATTACCTGGTGATAGGAGTAGAAAATGGTGCTATAGATATAGTGATTTTTAATAAAGATAGCGAGCAAACGTGCAGATGGATCACCTGATGTTAAGTGATTAGCGCCGCCCATGTACGTTTGCAGCACCGCATCGGCAGGGACTGCCGATGCGTTGCCGGCCGTTGTTCCGCCTCTTGAATAACCCCATGTTGTACCTAATCTATAGAGAACACCGTATAGTGTCCACATAAACTAGATTCTGTTTAACTCTATAATTAAATTTCTGCCCGGTTAACCCCTAGCGCATATTCATTAACCCGGCGGAGTTATTTTATGCGCATCCGGCCAATACAAAACTCTATTAGGATAATGGAATAGTGGTGTCGGACTTCGGAGTCAAATACCGGCTGGCCGAACGCCAATGGACAAAGCGTATGAAACCTATATCTTCGATGTAATTTTTGTACTTATTTTATATTAGCACATGACCCCGAAACAGAGTGTGCCAGAAACAGAGACTTTTCAATTTTTTTTTCATTTAAGATATTGTTTTATTCTATGACTAGCCTATGCCCGCAACTTCGTCCGCGTGGACTACACAAATTTCAAACCCCTATTTTACCTTCTTATTCTTTATTCTTCTTATTCTTCTTAGGGATTGAATTTTCAAAAAAATCTTTCTTAGCGGACGTCTATGTGACAATAGATATCTGCTTGCCAAATTTTGGCCTGATCCGTCCAGTAGTTTAAGCTGTGCGTTGATAGATCAGTCAGTCATTCAGTCACCCGTCAGTCAGTCATTTAGTCAGCTTCTCCTTTTATATATCCTTGGTAGATACCTACGCTTACAGCGACGCCAAATGTGGCCAAATCTCATAGTTTACCAAATTCATTGAGACTAATATGGATACGTCTAATTGTTGGTGCTGAGCAATCTGCCCCCCAATTGTGTAAGAATAACCATTTCATGGCTATCGCAATCGTCAAGAAATTCTGCCCTTTGATTGGTTGATTCGCTGTTTACATTTTTTCACAGCCAATCAAAGCGCAGAATTCTTGACGATTGCGATAGCCATGAAATGGTTATTCTTACACAATTGGGGGGCAGGTCATTGAGCAAAGCGATTGTGCAAGATAAAGTTTATTAGTTCAATCCTGGTTCAACCACAAACGGTAACATAAATAATTTAGATAACATATAGAACTTTTGTCATCCTGATCTGTGTGAACTTGTTTTCTGAACTTCTTAGAACTGAATCTCGCATTACCAGCTATCTACTACATTAACTAATGTACTAAATTACTAATCAATAAATTAGTGATGAATCTCCTTTAATTTTAGTTTTAAAAGATCGATAAAGCTCTTATAATTGACTAGCTTATCCCCGCGATTTCGTTCGCGTGCACTACACAAATTTCAAACCCCTATTAATTCACCCACTTCGGTATTGAATTTTCAAAAATCCCCTCCGGATGTAGATACTTCATAATAGCTATGCATGCCAAATTTCAGCCCGATAAGTGCAGTAGTTTGAGTTATGCGTTGATAGATCAGTCAGTCAGTCAGACAGCTTTTCTTTTTTACATATATAGATAAACCCAATAATTTTATTACCAACCACTAAAAGAAAGATAGGTATCTGGTTGAAAATTAATCTGAATAATTAAGAACTTAAACGCCAACCTAATAGTTAGGTCAGTACCTACTTTGTAGCCTGACTTTTAAACCACGTTTCAAAAAAAAACAAACTTGTAAAATAAAATATAAAAGTCTAACAAAAGTATTAAGTAGGATAACACATGAAAAGGATCGAGTGTGTAACACGAAATGTGCATCAGGACTCTAGAAAGCCTGTGATAGTGATTTATCATTGTTTGAAAAGACGTAATGGGTAAAGATTATCTGACTCCATTTCCCACTATTCTCCAAAACGAGCTTCCAGTACACATTGGGCCAATGGGTTTGTCAAATGCGGGAGAATGAGGCAACACTTTTTCACAACGAATTGCTCTAGATCCATTCATGTTTGTATGAAACCCTGAAAAGTTTGGAAATTGATGAGTTGCTAGAAGCATCTGAGCAAATGTGTACCTACTGATCTCTTTAGCCGTCTGATCTAGTTGGCAGGTATAGTACGCGACAGGTCGACGGATGGATGGATGGAAAAATAATTATTTTGTCTCGTTCTAATAAGCTTATCTCGCTTTAACAGTAAGAGTTACAATAGGGCTACTTCTACATGTATTTAGAACTATCAAAGCTGTTAAAGCAACTCATTTCCAAACTAATCATTTACATCATAATAGGATTTTTAATAAGTTTGAGTTTTAGAGAGACATCTCCAATATGTACTTATCTTATTTTAAATTTCAATAGGTATAAGCAAATTAATGCTCCAAAAAAAGATTGACCTCATGCACTGCCAAGGGTCACTGGTAGAGATCTCTTATAGAGATATAGCTTAGATTAGATTATAGCTTCCCTGTCCATTTTTACTTTCTTTTTCCCTTTATTGTAGGTACCTATATGTTTTTGGCACAAATATAAAAAAAACCGCCAAGTGCGAGTCAGGCTCGCGCAACGAGGGTTCCGTAATACAGTCGTATTTTTTCGACATTTTGCACGACAATTCAAAAACTATGATACATAAAAATAAATAAAAACCTGTTTTAGAATGTACAGTACCCGTAGTACAAGATTTTACGTCTCAAGAAACGAAACCAAATTCGAGAGTCGAAATACTTCCGCGTTACAGTAAAATGGACCTAAACCGCCTTGAATTGAAGTCAAATATTCAATGCCACTGATTTTAATTTCGCAATGTTTCCGCTTGGAGCGCTGGCTGTAGAAGTGTAGACAAACTTGAGCTTTAAAACAAGGCATTTAAGATCCAGTTTACTGTAAAGCGGAAGTATTTCGACTCTCGAATTTGGTTTGGTTTGGTGAGACGTAAAATCTTGTACTACGGGTACAGGTGAAGACCTTTCATATGATACCCCACTTGATATAGTTATCTTACTTCGAAAATAGAAAATACTACTTATTAGTTTATGACCACAATTTAAATTTTTTTGTGTGATGTAACCACAAATTCACGGTTTTCAGATTTTTTCCCGAATGTCAGCTATAAGACCTACCTACCTGCCAAATTTCATGATTCTAGATTAACGGGAAGTACCTACCCTGTAGGTTTCTTGACAGACCGACAGACAGACAACAAAGTGATCCTATAAGGGTTACGTTTTTCCTTTTGAGGTACGGAACCCTAAAAATCGGCCGACTCGCACTTAGCCGATATTATACAAACATAGCACCCCGTATCTATGCACGCCGGAGCGGCCGGCGCGATGCATGATGTTTGCAAAAAACATCCAAATCTGTCCCGCTTTTGCATTTCAAACATGAAGTGGAATTTTATTTGCAGAAAACATTTTAAACGGAACGCGTGATTGGAATTGGTCGCAGTGAGATTTGGTTTTTATATTTATCGTTGTAAATTGTCAAATAAACCAACTAGTCGGGAGGTTTTATTTTGTAGTCGCTTTAATTTTTTTTTTGTTCAGCCTAAAGGTTCGTACGCACCTGAGCGGCGCGGCGCGGCGCTTCAGCGAGCTGCACGTCGCGGCACAGAGCGTCAAAATATCATTTCTATCATTTTGTATGGCGCATATCGCACTAGAGCGGCGCTGCACAGCGCTTCACCGCGCGTTGCCGCGCGGCACGGCTGGAGAGAATATTTTGAAGCGCAGCGAAGCGACGCGCAGTGCAGTGACGCTAGTGCGACATACCCAGCGGCGCGGCACGGCGCTTCGCGCTCGTACGCGAACGGGTATAAAAGTGACGCGCAAGCGACGCGAGGTGCCGCGTACTGAAGTTGTAGTGCGGTAGGCACCGTCGAGCGGCCTGAGGTGACGCGTTCTGCAGTCGGACTGAAGCGCCGCGCCGCGCCGCTCAGGTGCGTACGAACCTTAACAAACATAGTCAGTCACTATTGCAGATTTTTTTGCATACAAAATTAAAATAATTATAATAGGGATGATGACTACTAGTCAAATCAGCGACTTTTTATCTAACGTCAAAACGCTTGCTTAGTAGGGAGCTTGTATGAAACCATAGATGAAACACAAACGTGACGTCATAAACGTTTGACGTAATTTAACGTACTTTTTAGTTAAATAATTTAAAATAGTAAGCTAACTTAAATGCGTTGGACTTGAGCCCTTAATTAGTTAATTTATGTTACCTTTTTTTTTTCGTGAGGAAAATCCATCATGGATACCACCAGCCACGGGGGATCACAGTGCTTATGTTGGACTCCTACCGACTAAAAACCTCACGAATTTTCACCCCACCGCTAAGGACGGAGCACAAGGGACCGACAACGCCTCGTTACTCCACCAGCGGATGTCCGCCGCAGCAGACCCCCCATCTGCAGGGGCACTTCGTACCCCCAAACACCGTTAGAAGCATGCCGGAACCACAGCACTCCAACCAAACTGAGGACCACACTGTGTATGACGGACCGCCCCGTATCCATCATCCACAGGTTACTGAGGGCTAGGGCTCGCGGGGAGGGCCATTCCCTCTCCACGTTCCCCATCCTCACCATCACCCTCGCCCGTCACCAAACTGGATAGGCGAGAGACCGGTGGGGCAGCCAGTGTTTGGATGGGCGATGAAACACTCATCACCAACCACCCACCACAGCCACACCCTCCGCTCCTGGGGCTATGCCCCATGGGTGCGTCTACTGCGCCCTCTGCTCACTCAGAGGGACGCGCGGACAACATCCCCTCCCTGCCAGGTCAATTAGCCATGGCCAACAATATCCCATGAAGAGAAACTGTTAACCGTGTTACCAGGGTACACCGGCCCAAGAGCTGCTCTTCCCCCGGAAGGGACTCGCAACACTCAGGCACACGGGGAGGTTACCTGGCTGGTACCCCTTATTTATGTTACTTATGCCAACATCGTCGAGAAAAAGTTATCTTGTGACTAACCAAGCGCTCGGAATTACTCGTACGAAATCACATTTGCCACTTAGACAAATTCCAATACGAAAGTTAATATGCAAAAGAATTCTACAAAAGTTTTCTAGAAATATATCGCTTCGTAAGTAATCGACAACTCAATTTATCAACTATTCCCCTTCTGTTGTCGCTACGAATGAAGTAAGAGCGTCTATAAATAAAGAAAGAAATCGCTGTACCTAAAAGCCCATCATAACTTCAACACTCGCAAAGAGCGCCCGTCACATACGCTCGTAAACCAACGCAGTCGTTCTATAGAACGGGACCAGCCCCTGTTTTTGCTGTTAAAATTGATCAAGTGATTATTTCGAAAATGCAAAAATTTAAATCGATGTATGCATGAATTATTGATGTGTCGATATACTTCTCTATAATATATTGTGTTGTAGCTACGTATTCAGCTTCTGACTGACAGTGTGCATGTGCAATGTGCATGTTCGCCAGCAGCGGGGTTAATCAAATCCCAACAGAATTTATTGTGGCACATCATAGACACTAATTAAGTTAAATTTTCATTAAGTACTATTTGTTCATACCGACTTGTGTTATTGTGTGTTAAATCAACAAATAAATGAAATTCCAAATCAACAAAATTCCATTCCATTTTATTTTATTCTTCTGTGCCTACCCTACCGTTATAAAACCTACTTTACACTCTAAGTCTACAAGTTTCAGCGCCATGCATCCAGGCAGGTGGAGCCGACTTATTGGTACTTAAAGCATACGGTACGAGACATTAAGCCCACTCTGACTGAATAGCGAATAAAAACATTGCCATCGAACAGTGAAAGCAGTCAACTTTATATTGAACGGCGTCATATAATAAGGCGCACTACACACAGTTATTATATGGAAAGCCTATCATCGTAATAGTTCAGCACTAGAGCCTACTCTAACTGAACTAACGAATAGTGAAAGCAATCAACTTCATATTGGATGGCGTTACGTACCCATAAGGCAGATTCCACACAAAACGGCCGCGGCATCGTCATCTTCCGAAAGCGAAAATCGTTAACTCGCACGTCGATTGTGGTTATTAAAATGGTATCCAAACTTGCGAGATCTCTTGAATGAATTATGAGTGACTAGAATCTAGATGATGCCCGCAACTTCGTCCGCGTGGGTTAAAGTTTTTAAAAATCCCGTAGGAACTCTTTGATTTTCAGGGATAAAAAGCCTATGTCCTTCCCAGGGATGCAAGCTATCTCTGTACCAAATTTCATCTAAATCGGTTGAACAGATGGGCCGTGAAAAGCTAGCAGACAGGCAGACAGACAGACACATTTTGCATTTATAATATTAGTACGGATTTCTTTGGGAGGCAGCGCACCTCTTCAGTTGGACTTTACGAGTCAAGTGTCTATGGCGTCCGTGACGCCGCGACCTATTCGCTTGCGTCAGATTAATGTAGTAAGTATGCAGATGTATAGGGAAAGATGTCACTCGAGCATAGCGATACTGACGCCAGTCTTATATAAGTATATAATATGGCCATTTGAGTGTGCGAATAGCTGAATATTTGTGACAAATTCCAACGAATTTCAGAGCACTTTATGAAATAGCAACATCTATGAAATAACTTAGATTCCTTAGAACATGACTCAAAACAAGCAATGCTACATTTAGCCCACTCTCCTTGAATAGCGGATAAAAATATTGGAATCGACGTAAGAGAGCAGACAACGTTATATAAGTACCTACTTATTAGATGATGTTACTATAAAGCTTTATGCACATGAACTAGTTTTTAAAAGAACTACAATGACAAGAGCTTTAATGACTATAATAAAGAATACAATATAGGCTCTAGTTTCATACACTAATGCAAGGCCTAATAATAGAAATTTAATAGAATCGAAAAATATAATTGGATGAACTACTTACCTATTACAACTTTTGGGCAAACGGTTTACATTTTAGAGAATAAATTATTTATTTTTAGGATGTAAGTATATCGAAATCTGATGACGGTTATTTATGATTATGAATTTTAAGGGTTTACTGAAAACCAAAGCTGTACGTACGTATACGTACGTATGCCTAGTGGATAAAAAGTCGGCTTTCTATTTGAAGGGGTCCGAGCTTCGATCTCCGGCACGTACCTTTAACTTTTTGGAGCTTTGTGCGTTTTAAACAATTAAATAACATGCTTTAACTAGCTGTGAATGAAAACATCGTGAGGAAACCTGCGTGCCTGAGAGTTCTCCATAATGATCTCAAGGATGTGTGAAGACTGCCAAAGCGTGAGGGACTATGGCCAAACCCTCTCATTCTGAGAGGAGACCGGTCCTCAGTAGTGAGCTGACGATGGTAAACTAACTATGTATATGGCTTTGTTACAATGTGTACTAGCCCTGCACGTAACATACGAAAACCCTCTAGTGCGTATGTAACTGCCTTAAAACTTGGTCTAAGTGAACTTCGCAATACACTTACGAAGAAAGCTAAGTTTGCTACATTCGACTTCGACGCTGAGACTCCAATTAATAGTATGTCTGGCTGAACAAGTCTTAACTTACCGAGAAGCTTTAACTTATCCTTTAGGCATTTCACAGTCCTCTACACATCAGAAAGAGTTCAATCAGATTAATGAAATCAATTTATAGAAGTGTTCGCTATTAAATATTAAAGAAAGTTACTAAACTCTATTTTAGGAAAGTGACATGATAGTCTTAACAGCTGTTAAGACGTCCGCCTTCTATTTGAAGGGTCGTGGGTTCGATCCAAGGCACGCACCTATAACTTTTCGGAGTCATGTGCGTTTTAAGCACTTTCTTTAACGGCGATGCAAACATCATACCTGAGAGTTCTCCATAATGTTCTCAAATGTGTGTGAAGTCTGTCAATCCATTCTGGGTCAGCATGGCCGACTATGACCTAAATCCTGCTCATTCTGAGAGTAGATCCATGCTTAATAGTGGGCCAGCGATGGGTGATCATGATGATGAGGATGACTTTTGAACACAGGTTGGATCCTTGGAATCCTTTGGAAAAAACAAATTGGATAGGGAGGCTCTGAGATTAGGTAACTCTAGAAAATTTTAAATAATGTACAAAATCAAAACTGTAAAGTTATTAAACAGGTTATATCAAATATATTAGGTAATTACTAGATATGATGCCCGCGACTTAGTCAGCGTTGATTTAGGTTTTTTAGGAAACGGATGGGCCGTGAAAAGCTAGCAGATAAACAGACGGGTAAACAGACAGACGCACTTTTGCATTTATAATATTAGTATGGATAATGTTAAAAAAAGATAAATTACTTGATACTATGCACAATTTAATATTAATAACTGTCAATATTAATCAAAAAGCACACCCCATTCAACCCTTATTCTACCAAAAAAATTGAAAACTTCTGTATTAACAGTCCACCAGTAAAAACCCAGGTAGGTAGCCATTATAGTCTGACGTTAATACCATATTTCAGATACTCTGGGCGAGTACATTATCGTAGCCCCTAGTGCAAGTTTGCACTTCTCGAACCTTGGATGGTTTCGAGAGTTCTGATATTCTATCCAACATTAGAGTAAAATGCGCCTAAGCTTTAAAGTCGTACAGTGTACTATCAATTTTTATTTCAAAGTATTTCAGGGGTTCCGTGACTAACTCAACAGTTAGGGAGTGAACTAAAGAGTCAGTACCTACTCAAAGTGTAGCAAGTAACTGACATAGTTTGAAAAACCGATAGACGTTGGGCCCAAGATGCTGCAATTGCAACCTCTGCACGCTGAAAAGTGCAGCATTGGCAACCAATAGATGGATGGACGATAACAAGCGAGTCGCAGAGAGCCGCTTAATTCAGGCAGTGCAAGACCGTAACGTGTAAAAGAGACAAGAAACCTTAGTTGACGACAACGAGCACAAGCTTGGCAAAAGGAAAAGTGATGTTTAAATAATAAACAAACCTATTATTCTATAAATGCATTAGCTGTAAGCATTATACTCGACATTGAATTTCGTTTCCGAAAACTACAAAAAACTCGAACTAGGGTTACTGTACTGAAATGACCAAAAATTGGCAAAATTCTGATATGGAATTGAGGGTAAGCCTCGAGAGACATTTCATATGGACCAGCTCGTATCTCGAATCAACCTTACCTTGTTTTTAGGGTTCCGTACCTCAAAAAGGAAAGAAGAACCCTTATATAGGATCACTTTGTTGTCTGTCTGTCAGTCTGTCGTGTCTGTCAAGAAAGGGTATCAAAACCTAGGTTGGTAGGCTGAACTAGAATTATGAAAGGCAGATAGGTGGGTCTTGTAGCACAAGGAAAAAGTCCGAAAATCGTGAATTTGTGGTCACATCACGAAAAAATAATTAGTTTTCTTAATTACATATAGATGGCGCTGTCCGTCATTAACTAGCAGTGTTATTATTACATAGAAATGTAGGGGTATGTCTTGTACAAAGGTACGGAACCCTTTGTGTGCGAGTCAGCTCGCACTTAACCATTTTTTTACCCCGATAAATCACAACTCCCTTGTGAAAGTGGAATTGTAAATGAGAATTATATTATTACCATAGTTGAACAATAATAATTTTGGGGGGGTTTTTTGCCTCTTTACAAAATAACATCAAAAATACAATGGCACAGTTACGATCACTTTGTTATTCTTTCTCTACGGGTATTCTTTCTCTTGTGGGAGGCTTCGGCCGTGGCTAGTTACCACCCTATCGGAAAACACGCGCCGCTAAGCAATTTAGCGTTCGTTGATTTTATTAAATCTTATGTTTTGTGGGCATGCAATATTAACAAGGCTCCTGTAATTATAATGGACATATCCCGTTGTTGTGATTTTGTAATTCTCGATAAGCAAATTCTGGGAAGGTATACCTATTATACCTTTTGTATTAAAACCCTAGGAAAGTCTGTTGTTATTTTTTAATTTCCACACAAAGCTACGCCTTTGAAAAGGAATTCTTTATACAGGAAAATAAATTTTCCGACGGAACTTTTGAATATATATTTTTTTTCAAAAATAAGACTTTTTTACAGTCAAACTACTATTTATAACATTGTTGAAACCTCAATATCTTAACGGCTAAGGTACATACTGAAATTCGAAAGGTCATAGATTCAAATCGAGGTGGGATTTGAAACTATGACTGTCTGCTATAATCGTAGGTACTTACTCCTAGTTTTTTAAGGTTAATAGGAAGAAAAGGCGTAATATTTGAGAAATATATAAGTTTTCGGTACGTAGAAACAGACAGATAAGGTGCAAAATAAAATAAAACTGGCGTACCCCTTCCAGAGTAGCCCGCTTCCATCTTAGACTGCACCGTCACTTACTACCAGCCGAGATTGCAGTGAAGAGATAACTTGAATGGCAACCCAAAAAATCACTACCTACCCATATTTGATTAAATGTGAAAGTGTGTTTGTTTGTTGGTTTGGTTGATTTGGTCCTTCAATCATGATGATTTTTTGCATGGGTTTTTAGTTAAAAACCTGGAGAGTGACGTGGGTTACTTTTTGGCCATGTCAGTTTATAGACCTAGCTTTCAAACTAAGAGGTTAATTATTCTAAACTTTAAACTGGATTCTACATTGACATCGATTGATTTGGATTCTGGGCTATACATTAAATCAATCCAGTAAATTCATAATGAACAAGAGTTTCTGGAATTTATGCGCCCGCTTCGACCGCCGCAGCACCGTGTTCAGATTCACATAATTCAATTAAATGGCTGAAATTAGTAGCCACTGTACCAGTAATTATGGAAACTTTATGTTTAAAGCCGTAATTTCGGTACCTAAATTACGATGCGTTATTCGTGTTTCGTAAATTACTTTACGTAATTATGATAAGAGATGACACTTTACATGCTATACGCATGATTTTTTGGATGAGCTAAATAAAATATTATATAGTACTGTGCAACGTCTAGGTATGTCTCGGGCTTGATAATATAAAGCATCGCTTGGCTAGGCATAACTAGCAAGGGCTAAAACACAGTTTTTTACTGTTACTATCTTAATGACGGTTTCTGTTACATCGATTGTGGATATCACTTGATTAATTGTAAATATTATTGCCTAGGTGTACTCACGATCAATCGAAGGTTTCGCGTAATCCGAGTTAATGAATTTTTTTTTTTTTTTTTTTTAATAGATATAGCGAGCAAGCGAGCAGGCGGGTCACCTGATGTTAAGTGATTACCGCCGCCCATGAACATTTGCAGCACCAGAGGAGCCGCCGATGCGTTGCCGGCCTTTTAGGAATTTGTTGGTCCGCCCCTTGAATAACCCCATGTTATAATCTAGTGGGAACACCGCCGATGGGAGTTGGTTCCACAGTTTGCACGTGCGTGGAAAGAAGGATCTGGCGCAGCGGACGGTCGAAGTGCACCAGACACCCAGATGGTGAGGGTGAAATTCCTTACGGATTTAATTCATCGAAATGACTCTTTTCTGCAATATAAAATTATTTTGAGTATCGATATCTGCCCCACAATAATCTACCATACAAAATAGCACTGTGGATACACAATGCAGCACTGAATAAAATTGTATGTAGATATGCAGTCGCCGGAAAAAGCTTGTTTCAAAATAAATATCTAGCAAAGCCTGCACAAGGGAGCCAACGGAACAGTTGCGAAGCGGGCGCTTTGAACAGCTCACAATATGAAATTCAAAATGTCGACAATGGGGAAACCATTCAGTGGCAAAATACTTCACGCTATATTGAAACAGGATAAACATGGCGCATTTCAGGTAAGCGTCTCGCGATACAGATCGCTACACAATAATAGGTAGTATATAGCGTTATTCAATAAGAAAACCTGCCAAGTGCGAGTCAGGCTCGCGCAACGAGGGTTCCGTACTCCAGTCGTATTTTTTCGACATTTTGCAGTATAACTCAAAAACTATGATGCATAAAAATAAATAAAAATCTGTTTTAGAATGCACAGGTGAAGCCCTTTCATATGATAACCCACTTGATATAGTTATCTTACTTCGAAAATTGAAAATACTAATTATTAATGTATGACCACAATTTAATGTTTTTTGTGTGATGTAACCACAAATTCACGGTTTTTAAAAAAAAATCCCTAATACCAGCTATTAGACCCACCAAATTTCATGATTCTAGGTCGACGGGAAGTACCCTCTAGGTTTCTTGACAGACCGACAGACAGACAGACAGACAGACAGACAGACAGACAGACAGACAGACAACAAAGTGATCCTATAAGGGTTCCGTTTTTCCTTTTGAGGTACGGAACCCTAAAAATTACAAAATTGTAAGGCCTCGTTCAAGGAAACCAAGACAGGGTGTTATAGCGATTTACGGCCCAGTTTTTTAGGACTTTTGGAACATTTTTTATTTGAAAACTATAAATACAATAACTTTAATGCTTCAATATTATTATGTGCTTTTTGGGTCTCTAATCTTTTTTCATGAAAGAGAAACACGATTTGATACAATTTCATCGATTAAAAAAAACTGAAACTGATCTAGATATCAAAATTTTATATCAATCGGAAACGGTAGTTCATTTTTCTATAGTTTGTTTTATGGTGAATGTAATGGCAGACAGACACATTTTTAATGAAGTCTTTTATCTAAAAAATGGAAATCTATTGGATTTTTTTAGGGCGCCACTCCACCGCTAAATAAGTAATGTAAAAGGCGTAAATCACAATTACAGTGCAAATGAAGGTCTAATGTGGCTTAAGCAAAAGTACGGGGTTCCGAGGCTGAAGGCGAAACTGAGAGTAATGTTTGCTCTGAGATGTAATGGCTTACAACACTTTGCTCTATGCTGTAATGCGCCCGTCACTCGTTTAATGAAAACAAGTAGGTATCGGGTATTACCTAGTAAAATAACTCGCCTAAGTTACCTTATAATATATTATGCTAAAAATATATTTATTAGATACGTCAAAAGAAGAGTGAATACTGAATAGGCATCTCAGGCGCGCTTCACCTTAGGCTGCATCATCATTTACTATCCATACTAATTCCATACTAATATTATAAATGCGAAATTGTGTCTGTCTGTCTGTCTGTCTGTCTGCTACATGAATTTTGGTTTGGTTGGAGTTAGCTTATATCCCGGGGAAGGACATATGCAACTTTTTATTGCGGAAAATTGAAGAGTTCCCACATGATTTTTAAAAACCTAAATCCATGCGGACGAAGTCGCGGGCATCATCTAGTTATATAGTAAGTAAAAATTCCACCAAAATAAACAAACCACAGGCATTTCCTTGGTAAGGTATAATATGTATAAAAGTATAATTCCAAAAATGAGAGCATGTAACGAAAATTAATTTTCGATTAATTAAAAAATTAAAAAATACGCATCGAATTGAGAAGCTCCTTCTTTTTGGAGTCGGTTAAAAATAAACTACTTGGTATCTTAAAATACCCTGGCAGTTGGCGGTTTTGGGAATTATCGTTATTTGACCACTATTTTTATGTCTAAATTAACCGGACTAACGTAGCAGAACTAACTGTAAAATGTAGTCAACTTCATTTATTGTATCAGCCCAAAAGCGAATTGTACCTATATTAGATGAATACGATAAGTGTTTATGTGCGGCCTTAGGACTAAAGGACCCTTTCACAATACTTGCGATGCGACCTCGCATCGTAAAACAGGTAGTTACAACGCATCGTGGAAATTTGCACGGTAATCGCATTGAGGTGCGACGTCTTTCTTACAATGCGACGTCGTACCGCAAGTATTGTGAAAGGGTCCTTTAAGTAACGCGAACGTGCCCTTTGTATCGGTATATTTGTTTTGATGACGTCAAAAGATATGGTGTGAATTTATGGCGCTGCATAATTTTCACCCAAAATCAATTAGATAACAGAATGATTTAAGATATCCGTGAGTGGTGTTTCATATTTTAATATTTATATATCTATGTCTCTTTCCTTTTCTATATCTCTTCTTTTCTTGTCTATCTTTATATTATCATCTCTCTTTTCTCTCGTATTTTTCATTGCTAAGGATTACCAAGGTTTCTCAGGATGATCTCACTGGTTAGTGAGCTCTCAGATCCTCCTGCATACAACTTGACTAGTCCGTCATTGATGAACGAGGCACAATCTTTCGGCAAAGTTTACGGTGGTTTTATTCACGGCTTGTCATTCCATCCGGGTGAGTCAAACAGTTTTGTTACAGATGGCAATGGCCAAATTTCTAACAACGCTGATGAACCTAGCTCGTCGCACATAATAATTATCTGACTGGAGTCTTGCGATGATCTATACGCGAGTTTTATCTGCGCTAAAGCTGCGAACTTTACGGAATTACCTATTCTTTACTGCAAGCTAGTCGATCAGAAACTTGTATGTTGTGTATTTATATCTGTAGTGTGTACCTTATAATTGTGCAAAGGTGCAAAACGTGCTTTTAGAATTGTCCTATAATCACTATTCATATAATTAATCCTAAAGTGTGTTTGTTTGTTGGTTTATTGGTTTATTTTTAAATCATGACGTGACAGAGCAACGGATTTAAGTAAATTTTTGCATGGGTATACTTAATATTAAAGACCTAGAGAGTGACATAGGCTACTTTTTATCCCGGAAAATCATTGCGTTCCCACGGGATTTTTTAAAACCTAAATCTACGCGGGCATCAGCTAGTATCTATATATGTATTTCATTCTGTCTATATGCGTATTACTTAAGCAACTTGTTTTCTAACTTTTGGCCACAGAGCAAATTCGTTTTGGACGCGAAAAAGTAATTAAAACTGCGCAGGCAACACTTTTTCAGCTCTACATTTCAGCGTGAAGTCTGCAGAAAATATTGCTTAGTTAGTAGTTATTGGCTCCATATGCGAATAATAAATTCCCTTTCCATTATAATAAAAAAATCTGCTTCTTTAAAAAAAATGTTGGATGATATTTTAAACGAGAATTTCATTGTCCCGTAAAGTTACGTTGAAGCGAATAAGTAGATTCTAACTCTATGAAGTAAAAATATAATTATTCATTTACCAGCAGAGAAAACGTAGGAATGATTATAGGTATCTAGTAAAAGTAAAATAGATGGTTTTATTGACAAACAAGTAATAAAGTTATTAGAACGTAACGTTTCATAAAATGAAATGTATATTATCTTTGTTAGACATATTTTACGGTGTGTTAGAAAATAATTTATCATTTGTAGCATTTCTTATGAATGGAAAAATCGTAAAAATTTTATCCCAAATCTTAAAGATATTTCATCCCAAACTCAGTCTCAGATAAGAATTTATATCGCAATAACCCACCCAGTTGGAGTGAGTCCAAGCGTTAAATCTATAAACGAGAACAAAGACAACTACCCCCAACATTCGACTGTTTCAAAACTTTTTACCGTCATCTCCGTCTAAATGCAATTTACCTACAGTACGTGGCAGAAAATAATGCACATAGACCTTTAAAAAGAGATAGCAGTTTTGTAGAGCATTGTCTCTGTCGTTTAGAGTTTTAGACCAACAAAACGTCACTTAGGTATAAGTGACAGAGACAAGGCTCTACAAAGCCAAAACCTCTTTCTAAAGGACGATGGACATTATTTTCTGCCGCGTACTGTACAACACAGGTTTTAAAAAAGCGGAACGTGCAGATGATAGACTGTGGACAGACGACATCACATGAGTTGCTGGGAGCCGCTGGATTCAGGCAGCTTAAGACCATGGCGTGTGAAAGTCTTTACAAGAGACCCATGTCCAGGGGTCTATCCGTTAACGATGATGACGAACAGTCAAAGAAACATGTTACGTATGGTAGACGTTACAGTCATATTCTTTGAAAAAAAAATTACAGTTTTTTTTAATTCCAACAACCTCCACAAAAGTACCCTAAGTATGAAAAGTGAGAATAAAAAAAAATAATTGAAAGGCTACCGTTTAAGAAATAATGACTGCTACAGTTCTTAGCGACCAGCCATCAACCAGCATGACCTTACGGGAATTCCGACACGCAATTCAGCAGTTTTATCGATATATGCTCCTTCGTTTGAGACATTTCTTCTTTCTTATTTAATTTAATAACGAGTTTTTATATTATTTTATTTCAACCAAATAATAATTGTACATTTTTCCGCGTCACATCCTGAAACTCTCTTGAGTTTATGTGGTTGAGTTCAACATTTCATTAAAGAACAACAATGTGCAAAGAGAACTCACCGACTTCCATATTTATTTTAGCTTCAAAATGAAATAAGGCTTTGTTCGGTGCGTCAATTTCAGATTCAAACACGATTTTCAATGAATGATGTGAATGTGAACACGGTGCAGTCGAAGTTGGCGCATAAATTTCAAACATTCCAGTTCACAAATAATTTATGAGATGTGAGCTAGATGTGAGGCTTCTATTGTCCAAAACAAACATATTGCGAGATTTGCATGGATCTGAATACACTTTAAATTATTATTCTAAAGCAGCATGCACGGTTCAAATTATTATTCTGAAAACTTTCAGTGTATACTCCTAAGAATTCTTTGATATATAAAACACGACCGCTAGCTGCACGTCGCAGCGCCACTGCTACGTCTCGTTTCGGTTTGTTAGTTTCAAATATATTTGGTTTTCCCTTGAAAATACTTCTAGACAACGGTTAAATACAATATATTATTGTTTATTTTAATATAATATATCAAAACGCTGTGATAGCCTAGTGGTTAGGACGTTAACCTCCTAATCGGAGATCGGGAGTTTAAGTAATTAAATATCACTTGCTTTAACGTTGAAGGAAACCAATACGGTGAGGAAGCCTGCTTGCCTGAGATATTATATTTTAATGTAGATAACGGGTACATACCACGATTAAAATATGTCATTAAACCACGAAATATGGTTAAAATCATAATGGTATCAAAGGTATGCGAAGTCTGCCAATCCGCACTCGGCCAGCGTCAGTCACACTATATTCAAAACCTTTCTCACTCTGTGAAGAGACCTGTTCTCTGTAGTGAGCCGGCAGCGTGACGTTGATCATGATCCTAAGTGATGCTATCAAATGAAAATACAAAAATAAGTATGTAAACCTAGGTAACCAAAACTGAATGTGCTGAATGGAACTCTATGCATTTTAGTTGACGACAAAAACTGTAACGGCCGTGGACATATGAATTTCATTAAAAACGAACGATTCAACGACGCGCAAAAAGCGTGGCGACAGTTAAACGAATTTTTAAATGACCTAAAAATCGCTTCGGATAGGATTATTCCCGTTAGCATCCGGAATTAATAAGGGATCTGATTTTTATACTTATATCACAAATATTATTACTGTCTACGAAAAAGTATCTTACTTACAGCCGCACTCAGAGCCGCTAATCGTTACTTAAGATTGAGTTAAAACGAGACAGATTTATGTGAGAGATATAGCTCGGTCTCGTTTAACTCAATCTTAAGTAACGATCAAGCGACTCTGAGTGCGGCTGTTAGTTGCCTATGGCTTCAAATGAAAATCATGGTAAATAAAAAATTACAAGCAAAGCAAAGAATACTTAGATTAATAAGTTATTTTGCAAGCCACTCTATGGCAGATTGTAGCTACTGTACCTATAAGTATAACATATTTTATATTTATTGTACATCAATCTAGTAAATAAGTAAATTATTAGTTTTCATAGACAGACACCTAAACCGTTGCGGATAGAAACTCAAAAATTCTTTACAATAGTTTTATAACGTAGGCACACACTAAAGAAGGATATCTGGAAATTCCACCCCGTAAAGGATTACATAGGGTTATTTCAGTCAAATATGATTATTGTGTTTCAGGATTTTTAAAAATTCTACTCAAGCGAACCCGGGCTACAATATTACACATAGGCAATTATTTAAAAAATAAAAGAAACAAATTTGTACAAGCCGTTTGTTTAATACCCGAAGACAACGTTTAAAACGAGAACAGCTGAATAAAATAACTTTCGAGACAATGGATCATTAGTTTAATCGACGCTGCCATTACTTGGAAAGGTGCTCACCGAGTGTCGCTACGAAAACCTCCGCAAATACAATTGTTATTTATGAAATGCACAATACTTAAACAAAATATTCCTCGACATTCTAGCTCGTTAATATAATCGTCCCCTTCATTTAAACGCGAGAATATAATGTTTTTCTAATGGATTCGAAATACAACTCGAAACACTTGTATTTCACTTTAAAAATATAAAAATCTGGTTTACAACTTCGGCTGTGGCTAGTTACAATACCTGATACTTAAGCACACTACCGGTAAAGCCATGCTGCCAAGAGCCGTGTAAAAACTGATCAAGCTAGAATGGAATATTGGAATTTTTTGATTTCATTTTAGACTGCAATGTCCCTCAGCTCAAGTATGTAACTACTATTAAGTGAAATCACAGTCCTATTATGATAGACGCATACTGAACACAAAATCCTACTATTTGGATAAGTAAGTACCTACCTACTTAAAATAATTGACTTGTACCGTTTGTTTGTAATGCATTTTTACTGCATGCGCTTGCGATTTGCTCTCGCGATGACGCGACCTGCATTGACTTGTAATGCAACACTCATTTTATTATTGGGGAATTGTGAAGGGAATTTGTGAAAAAACCGACAGTCGAGTAGAGTACATTACAAATTAATGTTAGTAGTCTTTGGTTTGAGTTACAAAAACTCGATACATTACACCAAAATGTTACGACTCAATCTCCAGTTTAAGAAATCTTTAATTGAAGACGGCCGCACAAAAATTTTTTAATGTACCTATTTGACGTATACTTTTCGTCACAGCAAGTAAAGCAACGTAGAAGTATATGAAAGAAAGGTAAGTAAAGAAGCAGGTTAGAAATGAAAAGCAATATAATATGCATTGATGTAATCGAAGTTTAAATTGAATTCGAGTTTGCTTGGAGCGATATTACAACGCATACAAAATCAACTTAGAGCTCGTTTCCAGGCGAACTTGGAAGTACACTTAGGAAGAAAGCAAAGTTCACTACATTTTGACCTCGTGGAGATTCCGACTAAGACGTGGTATGGTCGAGGTGGCTTAGTATCTTCTTGAACTTAGCGAAGGAAGTTTATACCCGGCTTATGGTTAGTTAACTGTATCTTCTGTAAATTTTCTGTTCTTCATTAGAGAATGTGAAGCAATCCGCTCTAGGGATGTGAAAATTATACCTATCAAACAAGTAGCGTATATATCCATATTCATATTCTTACTATTTAGTCCATACTAATTATAATGCGCCATTGTGGCTAATTCCACTGTACACAATCTCTAAACTAAACTAAAATGTCACGCCTAAATCTATTGCTATCCCTTTCATAATGTTGCTTGCGGAAAAGGATGGCACTAGATTTAGATCTGTTAATTTAGTTTAGTTTAGAAATTGTGTTCAAGAGAATCGGCCCCATAGTGTGTCTTTGCCTCTCTCTGTCTGATGCTACCTTTTCACGGCCCATCCGTTAAACCGATTTTGAGGAAAATTTCAGGGCTAGGACATCCTGAGGATGGAGATAGGTTACTTTTGGTTCCGGAAAATCAAAAAGTCCCCACGAAATTATTTAAAACCTAAATCCAAGCAAACAAACTCGCGGGCATCATTTACAAACACAAAGACTTGCTGACTTATTCTCTTTAACAAAGACAAGGGTAAATTTCCACGGTATAGGCACCTAATACTGAGGTATATTTTCACCTAGCGAAGCCGTGGGAAGTCGTTAGTCCATTATAAAAGCCAATTCCTACTTTCACAAGGAACAACAAGTTTAATCCACTAAACTAGACAAATCTATAGTACGCGATGCCAAACGCCCCGCACACCCTCAAGTCACCCGCGCTATCCCACGCCGGGTTAGCGCGGGACTGTGCGGGTGCTCGACCTGTCGCGTACTATATATTATGGTAGGTTGGTAGGTACAACTTGCAGCATATAAATTATTTATCTTTGAAGTGTATTAATAAATTAGAATCATTACAACCAAATCGTTAAGATTTCCCTTTCAACATAATATTTTGGAGTTAAAGTTGTCAGAACATGACAATACAAGTCAGTTTACTAATTCCTTTCAGTTTGAATTGACGAGTTAATCCAAGATTAAGGATTTGGATCCGTAAATTGTTGATCAAACAGGGATAAAGGTTTAAATAATGTTTTAGTCTATCCTACCGGAATATAAAGTTGGTGCAGGTTTTCCGCTTACTTTATACCTATACCACAACGCGCTTTAGTCCGTGGGTAAATGTTGTGCTTAATTCTATTGTACACAATCTCTAAACTAAAGCAAGCAGAATCAAAAGAGCATTAAGAAAGGAATTTTAATATATTTAGAGCTGATATTGTTCGATAGAACCAGCCACAATAAGACACGAGCTATGCTACGACATGAGTTTATCGGCGCTACGAGACATAAACCGTAGACCGTGGAAACGTGGACGGACAGACGGACTGACGGACAGACTGACAGATAGACAGACATCAAAGTGATTCTATAAGGCTTCCTTTTTTTCTTTGGAGACACGGAACCCTAAAAGTTTAAAGACGTCGTCCGTACTTCCATACTTATCGGTATTATAAATGCGAAAGTGTCTGCCTATCGGTCAGCTAGCTTTTCACGGTCCATCCGTTTGACTGTTTTTTTTTTTTAAATTGGGTATGGAGATAGCTTACATATAGAGAAAGAAGGACATAGGCTACTTTTTATATCGGAAAATCAAAGAGTTGCCATGGGAATTAGAAAAATCTAAATCCACGCTAAAGGATTCGCGTCACGAAAACGAGTAAAGGCTACTTTTTATCTTAGAAAAGCAGACTTTCCATGGGTTTTTTAAAAAACCGAAACCTGCGCGGACGAAGTTGGTGCCAACATGACAGTAGGGGATAAGTTATACAATTTATACTAGTGCACACCACGGCATATATACCATGACGCGCAGCAACGCGCTATGTACGCGCTACGCCGCAGCTATAATGCGACATGCATCATACGAGATGTTTGAAATAAAAAAATTTGAGGCCTTGTGCTACGTACTACTGCCACCAAAGAGTTGCATTAGTTCGGTTAACCAGACTAACAACTGAACTACTGCCACTAGAGGTTTACAACGCTTTCTCGACGCAAAAGCCGCAAGAAAGCATTGTCGTATTGATTGTACCTACTTGGACCATAGAGACAAATTATTATTATACTCTACAGCTAGGGCAATACAATCTTCTAGTCCACATTTCCATGGATATTTTAACGCAACAACATTTACCCTATATAGAAAAGTAATGCGTAAAAGATAACACTTTCACCCTCCATATCTATTTCTTATCTTTCTTTTATTACGCACAAAGGCGGGATAACATATTGAGATTACGAGAAGAGCTCGCACTCGCTAAGTAATCACCACTTACATACATAATTGATGATCGCTACACCATATACGAAATATTTAAGGGAAATTGTTTATTGTCATATTCATCTGTAAGGATTTCTGAAGCGAGGTCAAGCAACGAGGCAACTTTAAAAGGCATCCATCGTATTATATTATGTACATCTGTAAAACGAAGCCAGGAACTAAATTCTTATTCCTAACTGAATGTGAGGGGTCACGTGACATAGCCAATAAGCTGTCTTCGGACTCTTTGCCAAGACTTTGAACAAATGTCTCGGGACGATTCGATCTTAAATATCACTGCGGTCTCCTTACCCATTCCCTTTGTTGGCAGCTTTATTGCATATTACTAAGCCAAGTCACTGTTTAACAAAGGCGGTCTCATTATATGGAACAGATGTGCAGCATACTTGAGTAAGTCGCTTATAAGATTAGAGATTGTTACTGTGTGACATTTGATGAATAATAAGGCATTACTCTAATCTTTCCACGTAAGTTTCGATTTCCCATGGAAGCTCTTTGATTTTTTTGGATAAAAATTAGGTACCTTATATTTATGTCCTTCCCTGGGATGCAAGCTACCTTTGTATCAAATTTCATCAATATTGGTAAGACGGATGGGTAGTGAAAAGCTAGCAGACAGACAGACATGGCATGATAATATAAACGCTCTAACACAAATTATTTCAACTAGCTTATGCTCGCGACTTCATCCGCGTGGACTACACAAATTTCAAACCCCTAATTCACCCCCTTAGGGGTTGAATTTTCAAAAATCCTTTCTTAGCGGATGCCTACGTCATAATAGCTTTCTGCATGCCAAATTTCAGCCCGATCTGTCCAGTAGATTGAGCTGTGCGTTGATAGATCAGTCAGTCAGTCAGTCTGTCAGTCACCTTTTCCTTTTATATATTAAGATTGTCAATGTAATAGGTTTATGTATAATGAATTTATAGGTTTTGGCACTCTACCTATAACATAATATAAAGTTTTTTTTATAATTTTGGTTTTCAACTAAATGTAACGAAATGTTGTTTTAGGGCCGATCTTGGTGACAGTTAAGCAGCTTAACATCTGATTAAACTAACGGCCCAAAATAAAAAGCAATTCAAGCCTTGCTCTGGGGGATCTTTTTATCATATAAATTAACTTCGTCCGAAGCGAAGCGGGTCTCTGGCAGAGGCAGTTGGCGTCAGAAACTACTTTAGGAAAGTTCGATTAACGAGTTCCGAAGATTTAGTGGGGGCTGTAATCTTAAAGAATTACGTCTTTTGAAATTTTTATCGTCTGTTTTTAGAGAAGCTACACTAAAACACAAGACGTAGATAAAGTTTTGTTTTAGTATCGCTGTTCCTTGCGACTTTTTAGATGGTTTGGATGGAAGGTATAAATTTATTCCAAGCTTCCCTTTTTTACAGAACTGCCCAAAAAAAGAATTGTAACGTTTTCAGAGTTCATCTAAGTACCTATGTAGGTATATGTGAGTTTCTTCTTTCCACCATAACTTCTAAAAACTTGAATGGAATTGGATGTATACATTATATTATCTACGTACGTTATGGATATCTTTAAAATCCTTACGTCATCCCAAGTGACACAGCCTATATATATTTTTTAAATGTGAAAAAATTCTTCAATTAAGTATTTATCTAAATATATAAAAGGAAAAGGTGACTGACTGACTGACTGACTGACTGACTGACTGACTGACTGACTGACTGACTGACTGACTGACTGACTGACTGACTGACTGACTGACTGACTGACTGACTGACTGATCTATCAACGCACAGCTCAAACTACTGGACGGATCGGGCTGAAATTTGGCATGCAGATAGCTATTATGACGTAGGCATCCGCTAAGAAAGGATTTTTGAAAATTCAACTCCTAAGGGGGTGAAATAGGGTTTTGAAATTTTGTAGTCCACGCAGACGAAGTCGCGAGCATAAGCTAGTTAATTTATAAAAACAATGACAGACATAAGAAGCAGAGAAAACCACAATTGAAATCGTTTCTTGTTCCGATCAGCTTAGGAATCCGCCGCATTTTTTTAATTCGCTACGCATTATTTTTTTAATGAAATAAGCTGATTTCCTGGTCCGTGATTAATTACCTACTTCATATTACAATAATATATCAAACATTTCAACTTGGGCAAGGGTTTAATAATCATAATCCAGGTCACCCATACCGCGCACTTTGGCTGCGCTTAACGCGCTGCTGAAGGAGTCCCCTCGCTGTGTGACCTCATGGGTCAGATCTTGCACTTTTGTGAAAATTTATAATTTTAACAATTTTTGTAAGTATGTTTATGTTAGTTTGTACTCGTAGTTTAATTAGTGTAATTGGCTTTATGGCCGTTCTAATTAAATAATAAATAAATAATAATAATAATAATTCTATTAGTTACTTTACTATTGGTACCACGACCATTGTAGATGCCAGATCATTCTATTCGTACACGAAGAGACACAATATTGTTATGCTCGATCAAAAGGACTATCCCTTTGAACCGCTTCCGTGTGGACACTTGCAAATTAAACTTAGTTTTAAATTTCATTATTGTTGTTTGCGAAATTTATTTACAAAATTTACTTCGTCAGGCTTTACGGGGACTCAGGGAGGCGGTTGACTTAGGAAACTACCAAAGAAAGTTCCATTAACAAGTTGCGAAGATTTAGGGACGTTGTAATCCTTTGAGAATTATTTTGTGTCGAGGAACTTATTCTTGTAATTTAAGCTCAAAATAAATAAGAGTTTTAGTGAGTTTTGATAGAAATTAATTTATTTCCTTTGCCTTTAAAAATATCTAGTCTATCTAAGCGAATCTATGGTAATAGAGTAAAGAGTTAGTTTAAGATATTTAAGAAAAATAAAGTTGTCTGTGGTCTATTGGACGCCAAGTAAAATGGTTTCATTTTAATGATCCGTAAAATTAAAAACTAATATACAATAAAACTCAACATGGTAGCAGACCAGTGGTTCCGATAAACGTAAAAATAAATAATAAAACACCTATACCGTAAAAATAATAAACATAAAACTGTGTAAGAAAAAGTTGTGAGTTGTGAAAACTCGTGAAAACCAAAATGGAGGAAAAAGACGAAATTTCTCGTATACAAAGGCTTACAAATGAAAAAACGTTTACCTTATGGAAATTTCAAATAGATATTCATCTCCGAAGTACTGATTTGTATGAAATCACACTTGATCCGACAGACAAAACGTACACCTCCAAAGAAGAAATAAAAAAAGATGCCCAAGCTAAAAAAATTATCACCAGTACAGTTGACCGTAAACACCTACCATTATTACTATCATGCAGTACTGCATCTCAAATGTATAACAAGCTATGCTTTATCTTCGAAAAGAAAAGTGACCAACAAAAATGTAATACTTTACAAGAATTCTTCCAATATTCTTATAACAAACAACATGATATGACCTTCCATATTAGCTCGCTTGAAAACATAGCATACCAACTGAATTGTCTTGGTGAACAAATAAATGAAAACATGCTCATTTCAAAAATTCTGTCCACATTACCTGAGCAGTACAATAGCTTCATAACAGCATGGGAATCAACTATAACCTCTGACAAAACTATTAACAATTTAATTTCAAGAATATTAGCTGAAGAAAAGCGCTTGTCAAACACGAATAATACTGAAAATGTTGCATTTAAAGCCTATAATAAAAACAATAACAATAGAAAGTTCAAATCTTGCAAATTTTGTCATAAAAATAATCACTTAGAAAAAGACTGCTTTCATAAAAACAAGAAACCTTTTTGCACTGTCTGTAAGAAGAACAATCATCAAGAAAAGATTGCTTCTGGAAAAAGAAACAAGTATCTTTTCTGGCCGTCAATGAAAATTTCATAATCGATTCAGGCTGTACCAGTCACATGACAAATAACGACTTAATATTACATAATAAAAAACAATGTGAAATAGAAATAAAAACCGCAGAAAAGAATAACACAATAACAGCAAGTAATATAGGCACAATAGAAACTAAAAACTGCAACTTTGATGATGTGCTTTATGTTCCAAAACTTGAAAAAAACTTACTGTCAGTTAATGCTATAACGGAGAAAGACGGAGTTGTCATATTCACAAAAGATAATGTTATTATTAAAAAGGACGATGAAATAATACTACAAGGCGAAAAAATATTAAAGGTTTATATAACATAAATATCAACACAAATACTGAAGAAAATGTCTTGATTTCATATAAAAAAGAAACAGCTGAAGAGTGGCACCGTAGATATGGCCATCCTGGAAAAGAAACATTGAAAAATATTATTAAATCAGTAAATGGCATAAATATAACAAGTCAGGAAATAGATACACTTACCTCTACTTGTGACATATGTATGAAGGCAAAACAAACAAGAATACCATTTCATACTAGACAAAAATCTGAAAGAAAATTACATACAATACACACAGATGTGTGTGGGCCGATTTCACCCATAACGTGGGATGAAAAGAAATATATATTAACATTTATTGATGACTATACAAATTATACTCAAGTCTATCTATTATCTAATAAAAGTGAAGTATTTATGTATTTAAAACAATACGTTCAAGAAATGGAAAGACACACAAACCAAAAAATCAGCATCATACGCTGCGATGGTGGTGGAGAATATTCTAGTAATAACCTGAAAGAATGGTGTAAAAACAAAGGTATAAAAATAGACTATACAATACCCTACAGTCCACAACTTAACGGCAAAGCTGAACGTTTTAACCGCACCTTGATGGAGAAAGCACGAGCTATGCTATATGAATCTAACCTAGAACTTGAAATGTGGGGCGAAGCTGTACTGTCAGCAACCTACTTGTTAAACAGAACTCCACGAGATAATCAAACACTAACTCCAATAGAAATGTGGTCAAATAAAAAACCAAATGTGACAAATATTCAAATATTCGGTTCAGAAGTCTATACAAAAATATTAAAACCCCTAAAAAAATTAGACGAGAGAAGTGAAAAACTTATAATGATTGGATACGCTCCGACTGGATATAGACTCTGGAATTCTGAAAACAGAGAAATAATAATAAGAAGAGATGTCAAATTTGTTCAAAGCAAAAAAGAAGTAAAAAGTAATAACCTAGAAAATGATGAAGATATAGTTGAATTAACTCATAGCTCATTACAAAATAAAGAAAATATGGAAAAAGAAATAGAAGAAGTTATGAATGAAGAAAACACTAAGAACAATGAAACAACACAGACACAAACAGACAATGAAATCCAAAAAATATATGAAGAAGAACCAAAAACAAATGAAGAAGAAATAAATATACCCGATGACATAACAGATACAAATCAGGATGATGACAATACAGAAAGTTCAAAAGGTAAAAGACAACGAAAACCACCGCAAAGATATGAAGATTATGTTATGATTACATATAGTGAAGCAATTAGTGGTAAAGACAAACATAAATGGCAAGAGGCTATTGAAGATGAAAAGAATTCTTTGATTAAAAATGAAGTTTGGAAAATTGTAAGTGAAGAAGAGACTAAAGGAAAAAAGATTCTAAGTAATAAATGGGTATTAAAGATTAAAGATGATGGCACATACAAAGCTCGTCTTGTGATCAGAGGATTTGAGCAAAGAGAGGGAATTGACTATAATGAGATTTTCAGTCCAGTAATAAACAGTAGTCCTTTAAGAATGATTTTAGCAATTGCTGCTCTAAACAATTTAAAAATCAAAACATTTGATATTAAAACTGCATTTTTATATGGCAGATTGGACAATGAAGAAATCTATATGTATCCACCTGAGGGAATGAATATTAACGGTATATGCAAATTAGAGAAAGCCCTGTATGGCATGAAACAAGCTCCTCTTAAGTGGAATAAAACATTTACAAATTATTTGAACAGTCAAGGTTTATTACAACTTAAAACAGAACCATGTATTTTCAAAAATGAGGAAAATTCAATATTTTTAGGCATCCATGTAGATGATGGAATAGTAATTGGGAAAGATGAAAAAGAAATAGACACAATAATAAGAAAAATAGGAAACAGATTTATAACTAAAGTAGATAACAACCCAAAAAAGTACCTTGGTATGGAAATAATACAAAAGGAAGATGAGTTAAACTTAAAACAAGAAAATTTTATAGAAAACCTCTTAAACGATTATAATATGATGGAAACAAAAATATCACAGATACCAATAGAATCGAGTAAAGTAATAGAATCACCAAAGAACACTAAATTTCCTTACAGAGAACTACTCGGAAGTTTAACATACATTTCAAATAAAACTAGACCCGACATAAGTTTTGCTGTTAACTACTGCAGCAGAAAAGTAGAAAACCCAACCGATCAAGATGTACACAATTTGAAACAGATATTGAAATATCTCAAAGGATCTAAAGAGAAAGGTCTTATTTACAAGAAAGAGAAACAAGATATCGAACTAACAGCATATTGTGACTCAGACTATGCTGGAGATTCTGAAACAAGGAGAAGCACAACGGGATATATAATATTCCTGAGCAACTGCCCAGTAACATGGTGCACGAGACGTCAACCTATAGTAGCACTTTCTAGCACTGAGGCTGAATACATTGCCGCAGCTGAATGTTGCAAAGAACTATTATACTTAAAATCAGTGATTCAAGAACTCTTGGACTTAACTAGTGTTAAAGTGACAGTGTTTATAGACAATCAAAGTGCAATTAGACTAATTGAGAATGGAGTTATAAATAGACGTTCCAAACACATAGACGTTCGATTCAAATTTATCCATGAAAAAGTGAAAAACAGTGATCTGATGATAAAATATTGTCCAACTAGTGAACAAACAGCTGACATTTTTACTAAAGTACTAACCAGAATCAAATTTAATTATCATGCTAATAAGATTGTTGTATAAATTAAATTCTGTGTTTAAAATTTAAAAATATTGCTTAAAACTTAATTCAAAGTAGGAATTCTATATAACTTTTGTTTTAATCTAAAATTGTATAACTTTATCTTAAGAATGTTTTAGTAATAAGTAATAACTTAGTAAATGTAGTAACTAAACTAAAAACTATGTATAAGGAAAATAAAACAACTTTTTGTTTATATAATTGTCATTTAATAAATAAGTGAAAAAACCAACATTGTTAAAATTTTGAATAAGTAATTTCTGTGTAACTTAGTATAAAAGAAAAAAATTGTTTTTGTGTTAAAAAAGAAAATTGTGTAAAAGACAAAGGAAACAAAATTAGGGGAGTGTGATAGAAATTAATTTATTTCCTTTGCCTTTAAAAATATCTAGTCTATCTAAGCGAATCTATGGTAATAGAGTAAAGAGTTAGTTTAAGATATTTAAGAAAAATAAAGTTGTCTGTGGTCTATTGGACGCCAAGTAAAATGGTTTCATTTTAATGATCCGTAAAATTAAAAACTAATATACAATAAAACTCAACAACTACTCTACTAACTCAACTAATTTTCGTTTAATTTATTATTTTGCTTGTTAAGATCATTATTTTCAAATTATTCTTCCATAAAATTTGATGAATAATGTTAAAAAATCTATCCTATCTAGGTACTGACGTAATGTTTTGTACTACTTCTCTGTAATTTCTCTTCCTCGCTTTAAACAGCTTAAAATTGAAACTTGATCAAAGATAAACAAAAAATTGGTATAGTTGGGCTATGTGTGTATACCTAAATCTAAATTCTCTGTGATCTAAATAGATATAAGAGTACCAAACTATCAACTAATATGGCAGTACAAACTTCATAAATTCATTATTTGATCTAAAATATCCGGATCTTTTGCTTATGCTAAGTCCCTACAGAGATGAATGGTCGAAGAGCAAGCATAGAGCCTTGCAATCACTTGCAACACAAGTCATAACTAATACTGTGCGCAGGTGTAGACCTAGCATTAAGTAGCTATAAATAACACATCTGCACGTCTAACATGCACCCACGAGAAAATTGTCTACGCATTTACTCGTATATTATCTCTATGAATAACATGAGAAAATGCGTAGACAAAATTTTCTCGTGGAGCGTTTGTTAGGTCCTCAGTAGGACATTTCACTGGCCCCGATAGATCATAAGTAGATGCAGTAAATACCAGGTTTGGTAACTAAATAGGTACGTGCACACCCTTGACTAAAAAAAGTTCGTAAAATTAATACTGTGAAAGGAAACAAGCTTTATTTTGTGCTTGAAAGTATTTTCAGAAAGTTCTACTAACTAGTTCTAAAGATTTGGAGGCGCCGTTATTTTATAAGAACGCCTTTTGTGAACTCATTGTCTAGTCTGAAAGCTGACAAATTTAATGAAAATAACGAAATTTACTACAACAAACAAAAATACGATTTTAGGTCTTTAATTTTTTTAACTCTTTTAGGACTTGATAGGTCTAAAATTAACAAAAATTAGTAAGTTTATCATGAAACATGTATGAAGGTGAACGAAGCTTTTACAGAAAATATATTGAAAAGCGAAAAAGGAATTCAAAAATATATTCTTATCTTGATTTTATGCCATCCACGGTCTGTTGTCTGTCTGTCTGTCACTATATCTCCGCGGCAGATAATATAAGTTTGTCTGTCTGTCTGTCACTATGTCTCCGCGGCAGATAATATAAGTAATTGTTCAAATGCTTCACACTAGCCGCCTCAACAAGCATCTTGATGGAATCCTACTGTTAGCCTCCCCGCACACGAGCCACACGCGTCAACGACAAAGCGCCGCCACCGACCTATTTCCTGCAGTTTTCATACATTTTATACGGACTCACCGCACACGGTTGACGCTGGTGGTCACCACACGCCACAGACGTCGCTTCTTGTTTCTTATGGCCGACATAAAACACCGACCCGCGCCACGCCACGCGATAAGCCACCCCTCTCTCCCATCGCGTCAGTTATTTTGTATTTTCGTCTTCTACGACGACCTTTTTTTATCAGCAGCAGCGAAATTATATTGTTAGCCCATTATGATACTGCAAGCATGAGTTAAAAAGTAGCGGCCTCCGACCGCAAGACTCTACCACCGACCACAAGTGGCTGTAGCGCGCGTCAGCCATCTTTGTAGCCGCTTCTAGCTTCAGGTGGCGGCGCCTGTGGCTGTCGCATGTGACTCGTAGGCGGCCAGTCTTATTAAAAATGCGATCGCGCGCAGGTAACTTACACGAGCGCCTAACTACATTCCACTTCCTTCCTGTTGAATTCCTGTCCACGCTATGGATAGTGATTGTGTCCTTGCTCAATGTGCTTCGTTATACCTATTATCTAGCTAAGATTTATCGTTCGCCATTGACTCGCCAAAAAGTCTTAATTTACGAACGAAACGATCAGATTTAAATCTAAAAGAGAATTCGAATTTTATCATTTAAATTGTCGTCGCCCGAAGCAAAGGAAAGCTAGTAAAGGCAGTTGGCAACAAACGCAAAACTGCCCAGGGAAGGTTCAATTAACGAATGCGAGATTTATGGCCTGGAGAGAAACAATTCACAAATTTTCATAAATCTAAATATATAAAAAAGGAAAGTCACCCACGCCAGACGTTTGGATCTAGAAAGCCGAAATTTTGCACATAAATTCATTTTCTAATTTAAATAAATAAATAAATAAATATGAAAGAAATTCAAAGTTAAACCATTTTTCCACGAAAATTTTACGCGAGCCATTCCACTATTTTATTATTTACTTGTAACATATTAAACTTCACACTTAGTAAGCTGAATCCAACAAACAATTAACTACAATTTTAATTACGTAAGTCTCTATACTTCTATACTTTTTAATAAATAAAATTGAAGTGTTTGTCTATAATTTTGAAATAACTACCTCATATGGTTATTTGAACTATACCATAATTGAATAACACGTTTTTAAATTTTTGTCTGTCTGTCTGTATCTCGACTGTCTGTGTGTCTGATTGTCTGACTGTTTGAACGGGCTAATCTTCGGAGCGGCTGAACCTATATTTTGACCAGACTTTCACAGACAAGTAGAGGATTAACTAAGGAGTAACAATGAGGAGGCTACTCTTTTAAACGACTTTCAAAAAAGTTTTTTTCTGCCTATACACCGAAATCTCCGAGATTCCCGAACCGATTTGCGTAATTTTTTAAATCGATAGAGAAACTTTGCGACATTGTCCCATTAAAAATTTTGATTCCAACTCCTCAATCCTGATGCTGTAGATACGGGACCTGACCACCAAGACTGGTGGGTTTTAGAAACTGTCGGTTATAAATGGATATTGAAGGTAGGTACCTACCGAGTAAAGACTTTTTGAACTCAAAGACCTAACTCCACAGCCCTGATCCCAGGGTATTTCTAAAGAATCATGCGTTTAAATGTTTTACGAAATTCGTAACTGTAACTCACTTACATCCCATCGACGGCTACTTTTTGTCCTAGAAAATCAAAAGTTCCCACGGGATTTTTAAAAACCCAAAATCCACGCGGGCGGAGCCGCGGGCATCAGCTAGTAACTAATAATATTCAAATAATGACTGTCTAAAAGTCGCTTGAAAGATAAGATACAAGGAAGATATCCAATATCAAATTAATATGAAGATACAATGAGATATTTTAATATATTTGAACTTCCATTTTCTACACAATTATCCTGAAATTATAGCGTTGAGAGTTCCCATTTCATAAAACTTGATCCTCGCAATTGCCTGATCCGGTTTAGTTATTATTATTACCTAAGTTTTAAGTGGATGGTCTCAAAGTTGACGATATTTTATCTTTAATGTTTGATACCAAGTTTCGATTTTGTTTGTTTAATTAAAGATGTCACAGCGCTTTATTCCACCAAAATGTCGCTAAATTTCACTGAAGTGATTCGTACAGTTAAATATCTAAATAATTTTAAATACCTACATACATATCAAAAATATTTTAATTTCTTTATTTTATATATTTTCTTTAAATTAAAATAAACTTAAATCTAAATTAAAAGTACTTAAAAATTGTAGACTGGCAGAATTCGAACCCGCGTCTCCTGGGATCGCGCCCAACGGTCTGATCGCTGAGCTACCGTTCGCTTCCTGCCACTGACGAAATTTGTGATACTTACAATATGTTCACTCTAGCACACATCTAGTAGCGACACTTTGCAGTTATCGAAAGTACCTTCCGGTCCGCCATTTTGATATATATATTTAAAATTATTTAGAAATTTCCTTGAAGTATAGGTAAAACACTATAAAAATTATAAAACAGAGTTAAATATCATTAAGGTATTTTAACGTTGAAAAAAAATATTGTGTGGAATCCGGCATATCTGAGAGTTCTCAATAATTTTCTCAAGTGTGTGTGAAGTAAGTATGTCAATCCGCACTTGGCCAGCGTGGTAGACCGTAGATAAATCCTTCTCATTCTGATAGAAGACCTTCAATAGTGAGTGAAGACCGCGTCCAGGCGTAATCTGAGTCGCCTTCCAGCACATACCTACTTGATGACTCTCAAACTCTCCGGCTTTGACGATCATCGTTCCTATGATAATCATAGTTTGCCCACTAGCACTGCAACTTATTGATGCATTGAGCTACATCAGCACTCTTACTGTCGCACTCAAGAGTCGCTTAATCGTTACTTAAGGCATGAATTAGTATGGATAAGGAATGCCTTAATTAACGATTAAGCAACTCTGAGTGTGGCTGTTAACTCTTCAGATCTCGGTTACTTCTAATCTTTTCGAAATTAGCCTTTAGGTGTTCATCTAGCGCCAAAGGTTCGATTTACTTTACTTCATGAGTATCGAATGAACATCGCGAATCCCTAAGCGATCACGTCCGACCGAGAACGTTCGACAGGCTCATTATCATCACAGGCTCCCAGCAGAACCGACCGCGGCCTCAATTTGAAGTTAATTAAACGCTTCCCATCACAACGTCTTCATTACTGCTTTGACACTTGCTCTACTCGTACTTGACTACTGCTCGTACTCGGCTTTAAGGCCTGGACAGATACAGAGCTTGGCGGCGGGCGGTGACGCGCGATGGTAGGTACAGTACGCGGCCGAAAGTAATGTACATCGACCTTTAGAAGGAGATAGCAAATTTGTAGATCACTGTCTCTGTCGTTGAGACCGACAAAACGTCACATAGTAGGTATGAGTGACACAGACAATTCTCTACAAAGCCGAAATGTCATTCTAAAGGCCGATGTACATTACTTTCGGCCGTGTACTGTAGGTATCATCATTGCCAAACATCACAAATGAACGTATGATTTGTAAAACACTGAACAACATATTGTGTGAATTGTGACCTGTGTGATGACTTTAGTCAAGTGGTTAGTATTGTGGTCTTATAAGCGGGGGGCCCAGGTTCAATTACCGACAGGGACAATTTGGGAATTTCTTAATTGCCTCTGGTCTGGTCTCGTGGAAGGCTACGGCCGTGGCTAGTTGCCACGTTACTGGCAAAACAGATTCAGTGTTCCGGTACTATGCCATGTAGACACTCTAAGCTTATATGGGGTTTAATAAAATATCTTGTATGTAGGTATAGTACACGACAGGTTGAAGTGGCAATCGGCGAGGGAACGCCCTGCGCACCCGCACAGCCACCGCGCTAACCCGGTGCGGGCGAGCGTGGGTGACGTGTGGGTGTGCGGGGCGTCCCCCTGCCTCATACCAATTGCCATCTCGACCTGTCGCGTACTATACCTATACGTATTTCTTGGGTCACCTGACCAAGAGAGCTCTACATACATCTACGTATGAACCCCCCGCCACGGGTAAGCTGCCATCGCGCATTGTTTGCATCATTGCTCAGTCTGACTAAGCCTTTATTGCTCATACCCAACTTTACATACGTTTACTTTGAAACAACTTGACTTGTCAGCCAGAGGCGTTTTGTGGTAAATCCTCTGTATCTTAACGTAGGAGCAGTTGTAGTGCATAGTTTAACACAGCTCCGTTCAATATGTTCATAGTTCATACTTCCTAGCGCTAATTGTACGCTTGTAAAGTTATTATCTTATGAAGATAGTAGGCAAGCAATAGTATATTTTATCGTGGTTTCAGCCAATAGATATCCAGTATTAAGTAGTACTTAGTAGTATTCTGTGATTGAACATACTCGTCTCTCACATGAATTTCCACAAAACACAGTGTTGAATCACTCCCAGCAACTCATTTGAGATCGTCTGTCCTTCTATTGGTGGTATCCCAACGCTAAATGCAACGTTAAATCCATATCCATACTATCCATCCATACTAATATTATAAATGTGAAAGTGTGTCTTTTTGTCTGTCTTCTGACTGTCTGCTAGCTTTTCACGGCCCAACAGTTTAACCGATTTTGATGAAATTTGGTAGTTGGACAGCTAGCTTACAACATCTAGACACTGAACACAAACACAGCACATAATATTAATAGTTCAAAGCAAAATAATTACGGGTCGAAAGGCGAACCATCTCATATCACACGGGACAGAGAATTTACTAAACAGTTAATTTACTGTAAGCTAGTACGAACTTCCTCGTTACTGAGGAACGCTCTACCACACATTATTTAAAGTCTCAGCCAAGAGGTCAAATGTAGCAAACTTGGCTTTCTCCGAAGTATTTCACTGAGTTCACTAAGAGCACGTCTTAAGCCAGTTATGTTCGAACTGAAACCTCTTTACGTAGTACTGCAGCTATGCAGTATTTTGAAAATTCAACACTTTGCTATAAGCACGTAGTTTTTAGAGTTCCGTACCAAAATGGTAAAAATAGAACCCAATGGTGCGACTTTCTACGACACAGTCGATTATTTCAGTAACTATTTATTAAAGCTATCAGAATAGTAGGTATAATAGTGGCCCAACATCATTAGCGTCAAAAAAGGATTGAAAATTATTTTTATTTCATTTAAAGGGGGGGGGCGAGGGGGGGGGGGGGAATCGGAGGTTTGAATTTCAAAGCAAGATATTAACTACTTATACCGAGTGGGGTATCATAATATTATATTATGAAAGTAGGTAAGGTAAAATAATAGTGACAGTCAAAATTATATTTAAATTTTTTGTGTTTTCCCTTAAACTTTTAGTGTAGCTGTGTTTTACTAATTTTATATAGTTTTTATAAGATTAAACTTTTATAAAGAACATTTTATGTGCACTGGAACAGCAAATTTGTTATTGAATCTGCAGTAGTTTTTCACAGATTTTATTTTTATTTTACTTTTCGTTAGCACGGCCGTTTGGCCGTCGAACGTTTTGATGAAATTTATCGCCTGCCTCCGGAATCTGTGTCACTAAAATGTTTAACTAACTAACGCATATAACTTGAAAATTAAGTTACCTTCGGTTAATTTGCAGCGCAGTTCTTTTGATAGAGTCGTTAAATTTAAATAGATGTTGACAAATTTTTACAACGAATATCACGGTAGGTTCCTTTTTTAACAGAGGCACTCAATTAGGGATTTCCAAAGTTCCCACTTTGGAAATCCCTAAAGGGGATAAATTAAAATAGGTGATAAAAATTTGTGTTAAAAAACTGCCATTTTTCAAGTTATACATTGCTACAGAATTTTTGGGAATTCTACTCGAACAAAGACCAGTAGGGTCAGCAAGTTTTATAATAATTATCTATAATATAAAATGAATCACTAAATGTGTTGCCCATCGCAAATCTCGAGAACAGCTGAACCGATTTCGCTAATTCTTTTTTTATAATATTCCTTGAAGTACGAGGATGGTTCTTACGGAGAGAAAAATTTAAAAATTTGAATCGACTGTTAGGCGGAACGAAGTTCGCCAGGGCAGCTAGTAATATAATAATTATGTAAGTCTTTTTACTGAACTTACACTGTAAGGTTAAAGGTAAAATTCTATTTTTGGTTGTTTCATTTTACCTACATACTATTGCCATAATTAACAGTCATATTATACAGTTGATTAATCTTTTGGTGATTTAAGCACATTATAATATAAATTAATAGGTGTAAATATTATCTGCTGACAAATATGCAGAAACAAAATCATAATACGTCGAAAAAAAAAAGCAAATTCTGCCGAAGTTTATATAATTACCCTAAAATATATGAAATAGGTGCCCTAAATCGTTAAAAAAATATTATTTTAAAGTATAGCTATGAAAACATAAAAAAAACTATTTCAGTTTTCGAAATTGCATTCTCATATTTGAAAAGCATAAAAAATTTTGAGTGCAAAACAAATCGACGTACTTACGAAGGCGGAGTTTTCGTTGAAATACTGAAAAATAGAAGTTTGGATTGTGAAACGTGTTCACGGCTGTGGTTTCCAATGGCAAATGCAGCATTTGAATTTCGAATTGCGAATTAATTTCGGGTACATAATATTATTATGCCCATATGCCACGATAGTTGTTTTGATTTGTCGATATTTTGACCCCAATGCAAGGTTCGTGTTCACTTTGAGGGGATTGTTTTATTGCACAACATAAATTGCATATCACTGGTATTTTTTTAAACTAGGTAAGTATGTAGACCAGCACGTAACTGCAATCACCAGACGCAGAGCACGCTCAACATAGAAGGTGCCTACCAATTCACTCTTTTTTTATGGTAGGTACCAATATTATAGCAAGTGGTAAAAACGGCAAATTCGGAAAGGTATTCCATATAATTTTAGCAGTGTGTGTTAAAAACAAGGAAGTAATTCGCTTCCTACGAATCCGTGGAATCTCGTGGAATGGAATAAAAAAGAACAAGTAAAGAATAAAGTAAAGATAGGTTCTTACATCCACGAGCAAACTGATGATGCATCCCTAAGTATATTCAAATTGCTCGATTGAAGCGATCAGCTAAACAAATTTACCGTCTTCTTTCAAGGTAGCGTGGCCGAGCGGTCTAAGGCGCTGGTTTAAGGCACCAGTCTCTTCGGAGGCGTGGGTTCGAATCCCACCGCTGCCAAGTACTTTTTGTTTGTACCTTCTCCTAATGCCTATAAAAATAGTTATTTTTTAATTTCAAACAAAATCACGGGCTGTCGTAGAACACAAGAAGCTCCAGCCGAGGAAAAAAGAATTTGAATATTCGGAAAAAGCAACCGCCGAGTTTCTTGCTGGCTTTTCTTGGTATGAACGACATTCTAAACCGATTATTGCGACGATTCAAAAGCACGAGCTAGTTCTTTTTTTATAAATATAGATATACCTATTTGCTTGACTGCAATCACCACCAAACAGGAGATGATATGCACGTACGAACGTAGAGCACGCCTGCCCAGAAGTTGCCTATAATAAAAAATCTTGCTATTTATACAAACACTTGGACTACACCAATTTCAAGCTCCTATTTTGCCCTCATATGGGATGAATTTGAAAACGCCTTTCTTAGCGGATGCCTATGTCATAATAGCCACGGATCCATGCAGTTGCAGTGGTATGAGATGTGCGTTGATAGATCAGTCAGTCGGGTTTTTTTACATAAGTACTTAGAAACATAGACGTTCCTCACATAAATCTCACTTTTGTCACAAAAATGGTCCAGTATTCGTTGACACCGCTTTACATACGGACGAGCTCGAGCTGCTCCAACTATTCGAACGATTTTAATGAAATTCACCTGTCACCCGTCACTGGTCACTGTCGCATTCCGTCGCGGGTGTTGGAATGTAAAAATGGCAAAAAACTGCTCTACATTTACTAGAATAATAATAAAAATATCATGCTTGTATAGAAGCACGTGTTACTTTGCGGAAGTCTAGCAGATCTTTGCAACATTTTCTGAGGATGCTCCCGTTGTCGGAGCGAAACGTGCGTCGAGTATGTTTTTGTATGGTGTTGCGGATTGGCAGACACTTAACTTGACCAGCGTGCTAGACAGTAGACTATGGCCAAACCCCTTCCCACTGAGAGGAGACCCGTGCTCTGTAGTGAGCCGTCCATGGGATGATCATGATGTATGATGTTGCGTGATGGTGGTGCGTAATGCTTGCTTGGTGGAGCGGGCGGGGCGTATCGCATGCTGCATGTTGCACCAATCAGATTAGTCTGATTCAGCGGATTATAGCAAATTAATCTTTTGATTTCTTGAATATCATGCTTATAAATTACTAGCCGATACGCCCCAAAATCGCTCGGGTATAATTTCTGAAAATCATTTCTTTTTGGAATCTACTAGCGTCATTGGCTATTGCTAAGTTTTTTTTTTCTAAATACAAAATTCGGAGAAAGGGTAATAATATAAGTCATGAACCGAGACTTCTTACTTAAAAAGTCTCAGCGTTCAACACAACACCAGGAAGGTTCTCAAAAAAGTAAGTAGGGCTGGTGGGTAGGAACAGCTGAATAATATTATCTTCTACGAGACGATGCCGGCGCTCGTTAGCTTAATCGTCGTCTCCATTACCTGCAGGGAGGTGCTCGGTGAAGCAAAAATATTTAACACATATTTTCTTTAATTTTCTCATACTACCTAGGTTTCTGTACATATTCAAAGGGTGCCAACGGGGCCCTATTACCTACTTACCAACTAAGCCTCCGCTGTCCGTCCGTCGTACGTCTGTCCGTCCGACTGCCCGTCCATCCGTCTGCATCTTATAAATCGTAATAGGTTCAGAGTTGTATTTCTACATAGAGTAAAATTGCCGCTTAACAAAATGGCACGCATGCAAAGTAGAAAAATTAAAAAGTACTATTTTTTGTATGGTACGAAACCCTTCGTGTGCCAGTCCGACTTATATTTGACCGGTTTTTTATTTTGCCTAATGTGACATACCCCATCTTCCCCAAAGTCAAATAAGTATAGTAGAAAAATAGCGCGGAATTTCGCTTTAAATAATGTACTGCGGACATAACGCCAAAAAGTATTTTTAAATTGATCGAATAATAATTGCACATACAAGCTGTGTGTTTAATATTAACTCAAGCCAGTAATTGGATGAGTTATGGATATCCAAATCTGGATTTCTCGTTTCCTTTTTGCCTCGGAGGACATGTTAAATTATCTGATAATACTTAATTGTTAAACCTAATCATCGAAATATTACCTACCTACTACCTATAAGGCGAATCATATTATGCGGAAGTATTTGGGATCAACCCACAGCATACTTATCAATAGAGAACCCTTTCATGATAAATGACAAGGAGTCAACCCTTCGCAATGAAAAATGCAACGCATATTCCTAGAGAGAAATTGTTACTTACCAACTCATTCTCCAACTAACTCTAGTCGTATTATGAATTTCACCCTTGTTTAACTTTCGGTCGTAGTAGGTAGTACACAGCCAGAATACCTATATACCTATTCTTTAACAGTAGGTATCTATCTACTTTTTGCATTGAAAATAGATTCCACATCTGGACCGGCTCCAAAACACTCCGGTTATAAATCTTATCCGGGAGACTGAGACCGGGTTTTTGAACGACCACGTGTCTGCTGTGTATCAACGGAAAATTGAAAATCATTTATGCAAGAGTTTATACTGCAGTATGGGATACTTGGAGTTGTTTATCTTCCTAAGCCGAGCGCAATATCTAAGACTTTTGTAAAATTGCAGCAATGTGTCATTCATATTCATATTATTATTCATTTTGTTTGCATTATACATACTATACATTTTTACATATCATTATTTTATTCCGTGATACTGTTAGGGTAAAGCAAAAACATACAAACATAAATAAATAACGTAGCTTTAGTTTAAAGATTCATTAGACATATTATAACTACTACGTTCAGCTGTATGGTTTACCTAATAAGTCAAGTTATAATGGGAATGTATTATTATACGTATTACAAGCTTTTTAGCTAATTAACTGAATTCCAAAAATAAAAATGTTTTCAAAGTAGCAATAACAGTCAGCTAGATGCTGACTATTATTGCTTCTTTGAGAGACGCCATGTTAACACTTTACACCAACAAACAAGCTGAAATACTAGCAAAATATGGACGGGTCTGCTAGTTATTACTTTAAATTGCACAATCTTTAGACTAGGAATCCATATACCTTTATTTATAAAAGAAGGAACCTTGCAAAAACAGACCTTTTTCCCATTTAGAATGATTGCACATCAGACCTGAACGAAACTGTATTTCCAGACAACAATGGAAAAATTGAAATTAAAATCGGATCGTATTCCAAACAATGAAAATGAATGTTTACTCAATAAACATTTCGGAAGTCGGAGTTTTGGTGCAGTTTTACTGATCGACATTTTGACTGACTTCATTTGAAGTAGGTACTTAGGTAGACATTCTTTGCCCTAGCATAACTTTACGATAGAATGGTCTTAGTCAGTGATTGAAGATCAAAGATTTCAAACAGTGCGTGTTGATAGTGGATATTATTATGGATCTGAGACATCGTCGCTAATTATCATGGGCCTGAGCCATTTTGCAAATTGTTTTTAAGTGACTCAAGCATGAACTGCTTATAAAATAGCACCATATCAACTACACCAGACCAGAGTCAAAACAAACAAATCCTGTTAAACAAAAAAAAAAGTTGCAAACAACGAAAAAATTACAATACTTTCTGTATATCTACACCTAAGGCAACCAGCTTCCATTTCTCCAATAAAAATGGTTCAATTACACATAGAGGTTTCACGTTTCGTGAGTTTTTCCGTTAAAAAATCCACCTTTGTATTTCCAATCTACAAAAACGTCTATCGTTATTGTTATTTTTTAATTTCCCTAACAGAGCTTACGGCGTTTACAAAAGAAAAACATAAATCCGTTAGAACAATAACTGTGGTGTATTTTCCGCAAAAAGGGTTTCATGCTGAAACACTGCGCAAAGCTGAGCAGGATTTTTATTTTGTTGTCAAAATTACTTCTTTGTACACTACAATTGAAAGCGGTGATAGCCTCTAGTGGTTAAGACGGCTGCCTCCTATTCGGGAGGTTGAGTGTTCGATCCCGGACTCTAACTTTTCAGAGACAGGTACATGTATGTGCGTTTTAAGAAATTAAATATAATTTGCTTTAATGATTAAGGAAAATTTCGTGAGGAAATCTGGATGCCTGAAAGTTCTTATTCTCAAAGGTGTGCGAAGTCTGACAATTCGCACTTGGTCAGTGTTGCGTACTATGGTCTAATTCCTTCTCATTCCGAAAGGACACCCATGCTCAATAGTGGGCCGGCGATGGGTTGATCATGACGATGATGATGAGGACACTATAATTACTACGTATTCATAGCTACTATTCAACGTATCATAAAAGAGGCCAGTCGCGTAGAATCTGAACTAGCTAAATCACGCGACATTGCCCAACTGGTTGTAAAGCTTTTAAGTGATAATGGGTGAATCGCATATACCCATACGTAGTTCGGAAGTACTGATAGACTGGGGTTCCAAAGCGTTAGTTCCTACTCTGTTAACTATCTTCTTTAATGTTTGCAATACTAGGTATACCTAAATATATAAATACTTATAAATTGGTTTCGCACTAGACTATTGAAGTAGGTACTTTATACAGTATTGAGCTAAGCCGTAATTAAATTTCCTTTACATACAAATTCACACAATATTTCGCTACGTTAGGTACAAAAACCAACGCCTGTTTTTGATTTGGTTTTAGTTTTGCTCAATAGTGGTTTTGTATAAAATGGCAAAAAAAATTGTATTCATCAAAAATCCATGCATAGGTATCTACTAACTTTGTTTTCGGTTTTATTTTTGTTAAATTTATAGGTACTTTTACGATTTATTCGGTATAGTCCAATGTTTTATTTTAGAGTTTAGTAATAATATCTAAAATAAGTACAGCACATATTTAAAAGGATGAAGAGATTTTGTTTTCACTTTATCTATTCATTCAAAACATACCTAGAACGCAGAAAGAGAATTACAACTCTTGCGTAATTTCATAAGAGTATTAGGGCAGGGAAAATTTGGTAAAGTATGTTACATCACATAATAAGATTAATTTATTAAGAGAAAACTCATTTATGAATGAAAATTATTATTATGCTTTTTCATTTCAAGAAAATTGGATTACTATTGTTTGAAAACCTTTATTCTTACCTCATAAAGGCCGTTTTATACTAGAGTAACACAGTGTTGCAACACTGAGAATGCCACAGAATTCCAAGCTGCAATAATTTAAAATCTAGCAAGAATTGGTCGCAAACTGTTGTACTGTACATATCCCAATTCTACAGCACTATGTTGTGTTTACACAACATAGACTGCTGCAGGCCGCAAAATTAAGGTTTCCAGTTGTTCCACACCACATTGTCGCATATAGTTCATCATCATCAACCAATAGACGTCCACTGCTGGACATAGGTCTCTTGTAGGGACTTCCACACGCCACGGTCTTGCGCATATAGTTACCCCGATTTAAAACAGCCTTAAGAACGGACACACGTCTTTTCTTATGAATGAAGTAAAAATATGAGATATCTATTAGTAAAAATAAAAGTTCTCCAAAAATTTGCGCCAATACAAAAAAGGCGTTCAAAATTCTCAAGCATTGTTATGTATCTAGACTAAAATTCAATATATCCCGTAATTTATTTACTTACTTATAATACGAGAGTCGTTTTTGGCAAACATTCCGGTTCAAAAATAGGCCATAAATAAACAATTTTCTATCTCATAACTCCCGTATAATAACAAGAAAACTACAAATTCATGCAAATTTCATGGCTATGGTCGCGTGTCGCCAACATTTTTGAGCGTCTGATTGCCTCAGATTTTACTTCGTCTGGTTGCATTTGATTTACAAAATAAATCTAGGACATTGAAAACATAAAGCTTGTACCTAAACTGTTATAGATTGTGTGTATATTAAGTATGACAAAATAGCGACAAAAAATAAGTTGTACCTACTGCAAGGGTTATTATTTTATCAGATGTAGCGATAATAATTTATAGGTTAGATATTTCATTAACGTACCTGTAACGTACAGTATTTTCAATGACACGGACAATTTAGCTGAGACTACGACTTCAGGCTGCGGTTATCCTAAATAACGACTTTGATCAACGTTACAAGAAGCGATTAATCATTAATAAAATTATTTTCACTAAGCAATTTAAAGTCAAGAAAGGGCTATGTTAGGAGTATAAGAAAGGATAAGATACGAAATAAGTATAGAGATCCACAAGAGAACCAATGTCACTGATGTACCTACCTAAACCAGCAGAAAGTTAAAGTGGCAGGCCGTGCTTGCCGTAGGCGATGGCCGGTGAATCCGGAAAAGTGGAGACAGCGAAGAAGTATCTAAGCGTAGTATGGGGCGTCCTCTAGCGAGATGGACCAACTATACTACTATAAAAAAGGTGGTGGAAGGTGGCTGCATGAGGAAACCTGAGGACTGGGTGATGGGTATGGTAGTGTTCTTTGGGAAAGGCCTATGTTCAGCAGTGCACGCCCTGACTGAAGACTTAAATAAAGATGATCATATTATCGCCGATACACTAGATCTTATTAAATTCGGGCCATTGACTTTATATCTAGGTATGACTTGGGCTTATCTACCTATAAATAATGAATGGAACCTACTTATTTACAAATCCCGAAAAATACAAGATTATTTAGCCATTATTGAAAACTAAAATTTTAAAACAGAAACATTCCCAGATCACGTTTAAATACATCAAACTTCGAAAGCAGACAATCGCAATTCAATAAAGGAGATTTATGTCAAGCTTAGCTCACGCTTCGCTAGTGGACGGATTATTGGCAGGAATCCAACGCTTCTTGTCTTCGGGAACTAGAATTCATTCAGACAAATAGGGAAAAATTCTCCCCGCGAACATTCTATCGTAAATTTTATGTCATCTTCAATGTGCAAAAATTAGGACCACAGTATACGCAATTTTTTATAGCATCGCTAATCAGCGATTTTTGAGAAAATATCATTGATCAGAATGGAATCTGGCATCCAGGAATAAAATCATTATATATTAACAATCAGATTTTGTATCTATTAACTGGCTTATGGTCGTGACTTCATCCGCATGGACCACACAAATTTCAAACCACTTGAATTTGTTGAATTTTGTTCTGTTGTGTTGGTTGAATTTTCAAAAATCCTTTCTTGGCGGATGTCTAAATTAAAATAGCTCTACATGCCAAATTTCAGTCCAGTAGTTTGAGTTGTGCGTCGATAGATCAGTCAGTCGGTCAGTCAGTCAGTCAGCTTTTCCTTTTATATTTATATAATATAGCTTTATTTCGGTTATCCTGTGTACTACTATACTATAACTACTACTTGTACTATAATAAAAAATATTACAAGCTAGCTGTTATTCTAAGGGATCGATTCTTTTACGAGGTCTTTTTCTTTCATTTTCCATGTCGAGAGAACCTTCTCGACTCTCTGGACACTCTACAATCTCTATCTAACTTCAAGCAGTAAGTAGGTAGGTACAGTCAAATCGCAATTCAATAAAGCAGATTTACGAAAGTCGTAACTTACGATTCGGTATTGGGTGTGCTATTGGAAGGAAGCCAGCGTTTCTTGTCTTTAAAAACTAGAATTCATTGTAACTAATAGCAAAAACTTCTTATTACTCTTCTTTGAATGTCTCAACTATTAGTGGGTAGTTGTAAGTTATACGTAATAACATAGTTTTAAGTATTTAAATATTACTTCTATTTACTAACACCATATGGCCACGGTCTGAAATAAAGAATTCAAAGTCAAAGTCAAATGATTTATTCAAAATAGGTAATTAATAACTCTTTTTATGTCAGATGGTCAGATGTTGGATTTCTAAGATATAGTGGTGATAATTATCACGCAAACTTAAAACTAAAGCTACGAGGGTTCCAAACGCGCCCAGGTCTGAGAAGAGCCCACAACAAACTCAGCCGGGTATTCTTTTTATTATAATATATTATTAGTCTTTTTATTATAATTTTTTTTATTTATTTATTTATTTATATCGAAGTATTTTTTTCTTCATATAAATGGTTTTGCGTTTTTTTTAACCATTATAGAGGCCCTTGTAGCACTTAATTTTCCGCCTAGACATTCTTCTTCGGCCAAGTGATCTTCTGTTAAGTATTTTTCTTTGAATTATGTGTTGAAGGAGGTCATAATTGATTCTCATGTAAAGTGTTTCTGTACTTAGCTTTAAGGAGTTCCAGATTTGTATTGATGAACTTCTTAAAATTCTTCTAAGTAACTGCATTTCAAAAGCTTCTTGCTAAGAAATATATCTCAACAATGGTAAGTATAAGTAAAATCTTTTTAGATATTAGATAAAATCTAATAGAATATTATTATTAATACAGCAAGTTAAGGTATGAGCTGTTCGTAATATATGTAATAAAATATAAGTTTAAATTAAGTAGAGAAAAGTTCCAATTACCTAATACTACCGCACTAGGTAATTGGTATAAGTATTACATGCAAAGTGCAGTAATGTTTCAACAATATTTAACATTTAAATAAGTTTCATCAAATAATGCTTTTATCCATTTGGTGAAGTAACAATGCACCACTTTTTATCATTAAATTGACAAGAGAAGCATTACGGGGTAGAGCGAAGTGGTGTAACCCATTACGCATCAAAGCACACATTACTGTTTTCACAGTCACCTACAGTAAGCTCTTGCTTTTGTTACTCTATGCATCATGTCCTGAACTTTGTCTTACTACTTTTAGAGTTCCGTACCTCAAAAGGAAAAACGGAACCCTTATAGAATCACTTTGTTGTCTGTCTGTCTGTCTGTCGGTCTCTCAAGAAACCTACAGGGTACTTCCGGTTGACCTAGAATCATGAAATTTGGCAGGTAGATAGGTTTTAAAGCTATTAGGGGAAAAATCTAAAAACAGTGAGTTAGTGAAAAAAAAAAAATTGTGGTCATGAACTAATAATTAGTATTTTCGATACTACGATTGAAGTACGATAACTGTATCAAGTGGGGTATCATATGAAAGGGCTTCACCTGTGCATTTTAAAACAGATTTTTCATTTATTTTTATGCATCATAGTTTTTGAATTGTCGTGCAAAATGTAGGAAAATTACGACTGTAGTACGGAACGTTGCGCGTGCCTGAATCGCACTTGGCCGGTTTTTAAGATAAGTAGATATATACTTAAGATGTAAGTAGATAGAAATATTGTTCCTACATTAGGTGTATATTATAATTAAGACAATCCTGAGTCCCCTAGGCTACAAAAGTAAGAACAGAAGAATCATGACGGCCATATTTTTTACCCTTGAAAACCTCCACCAATATAATAAGCTAACTGGGAACTGGACCCTCAGCTATGATGATTACTGCAAGACAGAAAGAGAAAGAGAGATAATAGAAAAGGCTTGAATATTATATTATGGTATATACAAATTTTGATGAACGATAAATAATTTCACTTAAGTTGCTTTAAAATAAAATAATGCCGTGTTAACCCAAAAAACTAAAAAAAAAGTTTAACTGATGGTTAAATTAACGTGTAGAAAGTTTTGTATGAAAATAATACTTATATTTAGGTTTTGTATGGTAAGGCCGATAGTATTGAGGGTATACTTAATAATATACCCGACCATTAGCTAATAGAAAAAATACCATCTGTGTGCCACGACAGAATTGCATTTCAGATCTTCAAATGAAAGAAGTTAAAATTAAAAATCTTGGCCGGCTTGAACAAAAGAAAGATATTTGGTCTAAAACGATTCAAGACGCTCGTTTCTCGTCGCCTTTACTGACAAGACCTTCATAAAATTCATTTGTGGTCTTTTAAAGTCACTCCAAAAGACGTCTAGTGGGTTTATTCTGGAAATATTCGCTTAATGAAACGAGATTGCTAATAAGGCACACGAATTTAATTAAAGAATCTTATAAATCACCTCTCAATTTGTATACCTACGTATATTCAAGTATAAAAAAGTGTTTACATTTTTAAATATTTTTTTAAAGTAGATACCAACATTTCTACCAGCATTAAGTATATTTTTGTAGAAGTACTTATAATCATTCTGCATGCCATACCGCATATGCCATGATTCATAGAATTTTTCTTTATTTCAATTATTTGAAAAATGTAAAAGTAAAACCCAAGATAAAATATCGACATGTCATCATGTAGCTTGAAATCGTCCAAGTCATGTAGGTAGGTTCTAATTGCGTGTTCATTTTCACTTTAGAATTAATAAGCACGCGACTTCGTCCACGTGGATTTACTTATTTTTTTTAAATTGCGTGGGAAATCTTTGATTTTCTGGGATAAAAAGTCGCCTATGTCACTCTCCAAGTCTTTAACATTTAAATACCTGGAGAGTAATATGGGCTACTTTTTATCCCAAAAAATCAAAGAGAGTAATTTTGTAAATAAAGTAGTTTTCTTTACCTACCCATGCAAAAACTTACGTCGATCTTTTTGCTCCGTTGCGACATGATTGAAGGACAAACCAAGAAATAGGTCATTTTCCCATTTATAATACAAATAGTGACAACCAACAATAGGTACCTACCTGCCTGCACCTATAGTGCATTATTTTGCTTTAAGAAGCAGTTTTACTTACTCAAAGAGTGACATCGTCAATAATGATTGCTTCAAAGTTACCTTGCCTCTGAAGTCTGATCTCAAACGATGGTCTCATTATCATGTTTACAAACTTGGGTGAGGCGGCAAACTTATCTGATTTCTGAAGTTAATTAACCGACTATGACCGCAGCGTCTTTATAGCTTTGGGCATTCTCCGCTTCTCGATTAGCGAGTTTTATTAAATACCTACCTATTAATTATTTTGACAGCGTTTAATATTTTTTAATGAAACTATTTCTACTACTTAAATATCTACTTACCTACAGTTAATAATTTTCTATTATATACCTACCTATCTACCATACCTACCTACAGTTAAAACCCCTTAAATTTTACATGAAGGTTTTCTCTTATTCTTCTATGAAAGGATATTCTGAAATCCCCCTTAAGCGAAGTCGGGTTATCGGTATAGCCGTGAAAAGTACTACAATGTATCTCCATCATGATCAACCCATCACCGGCTCACTACAGAGCACGGGTCTCCTCTCAGAGTGAGAAGGGTATTGGCCATAGTCTACCACGCGGGCCATGTGCGGATTGGTAGACTTCACACACCTTTGAAAACATTATAGAAAACTCTCAGGCATGCAGGTTTCCTCAAATTCACCGTTAAAGCAAGTGATATTTAATTAATTAAAAGGCACATAACTCCGAAAAGTTAGAGATGCGTGCCCGGGATCGAACCTCCGACCTCCGATTAGAAGGCGGACGTCCTAACCACTAGGCTATCACAGCTTATACAATGTATCTACAATTATTATAACTTACTGGTAAATATAGTGAACATTGTGTCAGATTAATTATTATTAGTGCTACCTCAGCTATGCAGCAAAGATGCAAATTGGTTCTACAAGTATATTTTAAAGCAGTAAATGACTTCCAAGTTTTTCCCAGCGCGCCGAGTTAAATGACTTAACGCTCGCTCTAGGCGGGCGGCGATCGACAGGCTCATTATTATTTACCCGCAGACTGAGCTTGAAGCCATGACCTCATTTTGAAGTTAATTAAACGGCTCTCATCACAACATCTTCATTATTGATATATACAAAGACACTCACATATTATGCACACTTATACGTGCTCATTCACTTACACCCCCACACACACGCACTCACGCACACACAAACACACACACACACAGATAACATGGACTTCCACGCACATAATATTTTCTTTAGCTCTTTGTTAGTTAGTATGTAGTTAGCTTTGTACTCACCGAGCTGGAGGCCCTGTTTTCCGAGACACAGTTTCTACTAGTTCGGAAAACAGGTGCACAGTATTGTTTTAGTAAGAATTTTATAATAATTAGTTTTAAGGTACGTGTACTAACTAACAAACTAAACTATACTAACAAAAATATACTATACTAACAAAAATATGATTTTGTATTTGGTGGAAATAATTGATTTTATTTATTTATTTATTTATTGCTTCACTTCTTTACGTGAAACACTGACGGGCCGTATCTACATACGCGTCGAATTTCCTAAAACACTCGACGCTAGCTAGCGGGGCACGGCACCGTGACGCATGAACTGCAAGATCGGTACTTAAAATATGGTAACTGCCGTAACTGGTAGATAGATTAAAAGCTAAATAATGTCCTTTTTCATTGCAGCGCACTGAAAAGTCGTTGTGCGATTGCAGAAGTGCAGTTTCTAAAAGCCTTCACACCAATAGTTAGGAGTCGCGCACCCGTGACGTATCTAACAGCCTCTATAACATTGTTGTCACGAGGATGTGTAAATCTTACTTAAATATAGCATAATATTTCCGATTTTATTTATGCGGGAATATCGATTTTTATATGGGTTTAAAATAAACATACAAAACTTCTGTGACAGAAGGACGGATAACGACAAAGATTGATGAACATAAAAATTGGGACCTTATACTTATCGGGACCTCCCAGGGATAGTGAAACGTACGTCCAAATTCGACGTGTTTGCACAGGCCCTGAGATTTAGTTTAATACAACTCGTCTTGTCTGCCAAAGGCAGTTTGGATTGACCTGGAATATGTAGTAGTTCTACTAGTTTGACATGGATCAGTTTAAATTACAAGTTATTAGTTCATAGTTGGGATAAGAGACTAGTTTCCTACTATACCAAGATGTTAAAAGTGATGTAGGTATTGTTCGCGACATGTTGACATGGCGATCGGGGTATGAGGCGGGAGGTCGCCCCGCACGCCCATACGTCATCCACGTTGGGTTTAGATATTTTCAATAAGTAGATACTCATATTATGTAACATAAGCTAATAAGCTATAGAGATGAGGGTTGGACTTGGATACCATATTGTATAGATTTCTTTTTCTCACTTGATATGATCATCATCATCATCATCATCATGAACCCATCGCCAGCCCACTAATGAGCATGGGTCTCCTCTCAGAATGAGAAGAGTTTTGGGCATAGTACAAGACGTGCGGATTGGCAGACTTCACATACCTTTGAAAACATTATGGAATACTCTCAGGCATGCCAGTTTCCTCACGATGTTTTCCTTCATCGTTAAAGCAAGTGATATCTAATAACCCCGAAAAATAGAGGTGCGAACCCGGGATTAAACCCCCCATATAAGAGGGCAATACTTGATACGATAATGGTAACTGAAAGATTAGGAATTAACGATTTTTATTTTTGCTGAACTTGCATTGTAGAGCTTACTAAAATCTCTGCCCATATTATAAATGGGAAGGTGTGTTTGTTTGTTGCTTTGTTGGTTTATTGATTTGTTGGTTTGTAGATTTGTTGGTTGGTCCTTCATTCATGTTGCATCGGAGCAACGGATCGCCGTGATTTAAGGCATGGGTATAGTTAAATGGAGAGTGACATAGGCTACTTTTTATCCCGGGAAATCAAATAATTCCCACGGGATTTTAAAACCTAAATCCACGTGAACGAAGTCGCGGTCATCAGCTAGTGCCATATATTTTAATGTTTAATAAACATACATTACTTACAATTTTGTTTTAATTTTTATTTTATAAGTAATATGTTTTCTATTCCTAAATAGAAAATATATTACCTAATACAAACCTGCGACAAGTTTTTTCCCAATAAAAACATGTACCTACCTATTTACCTTGGGTATTTACTCGCCATTTTCATAATAATAAATTTTATTACGTTACCGCTTGCGTTACCTCAACGTTTCTGAATAGATAGAAGGTGGATGTGTTATAAATAACTAATAATTCACACTTCATATATTATATTAGGTATACCTATTGTGATACATCATGAAATAGACTAAGTGGAAATTGCGCTATCGTCATTCTTTCGAATTTCTTTTGGTTTCAATATTGGCTGTTTTCACACAACAACGCAAATAAAATGTACACGTATAATTCATATAATACTCTCCATATTCCATACTAATGCGTAATGCGTCTGTCTGTCTGTCTGCTAGCTTTTCACGGCTTATCCGTTTAACTGATTTTGATGACTTTGGAACAGAAATAGCTTGCATCCCGGGGAAGGATTTAGGCTACTTTTGATCCCGGATAATAAAAGAGTTCCCACGGGATTTTTAAAATCCTAAATCCACGCGGACAAAGTCGCAGGCACTACCTAGTATATTATGAATGAAAGTGTGTCTATCTATCTGTCTGTCCAATTTATTTTTAGGTTCCATCCGCTAAACTGTTTTTATTGAAAGGAGTTGCGTTAACTTACATCCCGGAGACGGAGATAGGTAACTTTTCATCCCGAAAAATCAAAGAGTTGTTACCTACCACAGGATTTTGAAATATTTCTAAATCCACGTGGACGAAGTTCCTGCCATCACCCAGTCCTTATTATGAAAATAGTCTACGTTCCATTGTACCTATTGTTGGCCTTTTGGGCTGAACTTGATAAATGAGATTTCGTTGGCTTTGTTTTGGCGTTTCGAACATTATGGTGACAACATGGGGTCAAGACAAAGCCCACATAACGAAGAAAAATACATCAAGACTTTCGTGGCATACTAAAGTCATACATACTAAATCTAAGCGCCAAAAACAAAATAAAATTGAGATCTAATACGAAAGTCGATATTTTGGTACCAAATGAAGGGTCTGATGGTGATTCTGAAAATATACTAAAAACATTAACTTCCGTGTCGGTACTTTAAATAAGAGAGTCACTAGTTGGGTTTTAGTATTTTGTGATTTATTAAATAATGAAAATAATACTCTGTTGCTAGTTAGTCATGAACAGTGATAAGGATACATTTAGATACATATTTATCATTTAAATAGCTCAGTAAAAAACATCTGCAATCACATAGAACAATGACTGAGTCGAGGTCAAACTTTATATCTTGATATATTATTGTAATTGCAACATACATACAACATGATCGAAAAACAATATTTTTGAAGTAAAATTTACAAAATATTGTTATTTTAAGTGGTTATCATAACAAAAGCCATTTTCATCTCATCTGCTCGCCATTTTTCGGATTTTTTTATTATTCTCTCCCGCTTCTGTAATAAAAATAAAATAACATGATCTCTAACTACTAGTCTACTCTGTGCTACTAGGCCATTCGGCTCTACAAAACAAAATACCTATCGATACAATTATCATAATTTTATGTTACCTGGTCATACTGGTATTTGTTAGCAAGATTAAGTAAGAATAAGATAAAGTGGTGAGGGAGTAGGTAAGAGCTTGTCGTTGCGTTGATATAAGTATTTTAGTGAAACATCCAAATAATCCAAATTGCTGTTCTAGTATTAACAACAGCAGATACCTTTTCTATTTAATAAAAATTCTGTGAAATAATTTGCATTCACTAAGCAACAATTGTCGCTCAACACGTGACGCTCAACGTGTTTGGCAATACTGCACAGCAGTATGCGGCAGTCTCAGATAATACACAACACGACGTGCCCTTTTTTAACCGACTTCCAAAAAGGAGGTGGTCTCAACTCGGCCCGTTTCTTTCTTTTTTTGCAGTGAAAACTTCTTTTAGCGCGTTGGGTGATTTTAGGATGGTAAAAACTTCACAGTCGCGTCAACGACATGCTACTTTAATATTAACAGCGCTCTAGTGCTGATAGATGTAAAAGCTAAACTAACGTTAATGGTATTAATTGAGAATTTATGAAATTTTAATTTTTGACTGCCAATTTTTTTATTATCTTAATTTTTTATAGGATTTTTTGACGCCAGCCGCTACGTAGCCTAAACAATTAGCTATATTATTTAATGGAAGCGTATCCATATCCATACTAATACCTATTATTAATGCAAAAGTGTGTCTGTGTCTGTCCGTCTGTCTGTCTGTCTCTCTGCTAGCTTTTCGCGGCTCATCCGTTTAACCGATTTTGATGAAATTTAGACAGCTTGCATCCCGGGGAAAGACATAGGCATCTTTTGATCCCGGAAAATCAAAGAGTTCTCGCAGGGTTTTTAAAAGCTAAATCCACGCGGACGAAGTCGCGGGCATCATCTAGTTTATCTTTATAATAATTCAACTAAAGAGATGCCTTGTACCTATGTACCTACCTATGTACACATATTTCAATAATCGATTTAAAATCATCTGTTGACGGTAGACTGAGAAGGCTTGTAAAACCAATCTATCTATCTGCTCTTCTTGTAAAGTTTTGTGACGTGTTGATCTGTGCCTACATGTCACGCAACGTGTTGCGCGGTACTTGTTGCCTAGTAAATGCAAGGCTAACAAAAGCAATGTTAAAAGCCCGCTCAACATTATAAAATTAAAATGATCAATCAAATAAAATACTCACTTTTTCTTACTTCGGGTTTACTTTTAAGCCGTGCAAATGTTTTTGTTCCTCCTCCGTATAGTCTGCAAACTGGTTTATACCGTAGGTTGCACTATCCGGGCTCGAATTTAACTTGTTGATCGTCACCAAACTCTTAATAAACGCTTGATAATGCGCTTCTTTGTCCGCTTCATCCTTGTAGTGTCTATCGTAATCTCTTATGAATTTCTCGAACAGTTGAGGAGCATCGTTTAGGTCATAAATAGGTCCTCCTCCTTGCGCCATAGCGACCAGGACAAATAGCATAATACAACTGAGAGCGCGCATCGTGATTACGTAAAAACTACTACGAGCAACTTGTGCCTATGTTCAGAGTAGAACGAAGTCCTAACCGATTAGCATTCAATGTTGCAATGACCATGACTAGTCGTTCACGTCTTTTTATAAGATGCATTTAGTCATACCTACTGATAACAATTCTACAATAATTTTCCAGTTAAAATCAACATAATTAGGATTTCTGCGTAGATTGGATTTGACATGGCTATGGTGTTCAATATTTTATAGTTTCTTCTTTAAATTAGTAATAAAGTTAAGAGTTATGACGGAAACTACTATAACATAGGTAGTATTTTAGTACCGTAGTATGTCATGCTTTATTGTAAAGTGCTGATAAATAAGTTAGAATAACAGCTTCTTTTAAACACAAAGGCTCGTTAAAATATATAAAAACCCCATAACTGAATAGGTACGTACTAATAAGCAAGACTATAAACTAAAATTTACATAAACACTAGCTGATATCCGGCACGCATTGCAATACGTTTTGCGCACTATTTATTATCATACCTACTTCAATAGTAGGTACTGTGACAGAAACTTGACTGTAAGTCTTAACAATAACTGTAAAAAAGTTTCAACTCATCGTATAATGATGCAAGAATACATAGGTAACGGTACTCACTCAGTCTCATCTTAAGGCATGGAACCCAGAATACCTAAATGCAGATTTTCATATCTCTTACTTCAAAAACATAGGATTTTCATATAACCTTGCAACCCTCATTTCACCCCCTTAAGAGTGGATTTGCGCAAAATCTTTTTTAGCTGATGACTTACGCCTTAAAAGAGCCTACCTCCAAATTTTAAGTTAGCAATGATTAAAACTTTCCCTTGCAAAGTTTCATCCCCTATTTTAACCCTTACCCTACCTTAGTGGGGGATTTTTCTAAAAAACTTATACAGGTTTTTAAGCTTGTAAGCTTCCTGCCGATTTTCATACCTGTAACTTCAAAAACATAAGACTTACATTAACCTTTCAACCCCCATTTTACCCCTTTAGGTGGTGGATTTTCGAAGTTAACAATAAATTACAATAATTAAAACTTTCCCATAGAAACTTTCATCCCCTATTTTACCACCCTTAAAGATGGATTTTTCAAAAGATCTTATACAGGTCGATTTTCACATCTGTAACTTAATAAAACATAGGACTTTAATAAAAACTTCCACTCCCATTTCAACCTCTTAGGGGGGATTTTCACAAAACCGTTTCTTAGCTGGCAACTACGTCCTAGAAAGAACCTACCTTCCAAATTTCAAGTTTGTAAGCTTTAAATTTACTGAGATTTCGTGATTAGTCAGTCAGTCAGTGAGTAAGTGGTATTTCGCTTTTATATATATATATATATATATATATATATATAGACAAGTGGTAAGACCATAATATTATCTGTGACAACGGATTCGAGGATTCCATTACAAATTACAATACAATTAACGAAAGTTTCGCACCGCCAAACCAATTATTTACTTCGTTAACTAGTTCGAAACTTAAGGTTCTGGAGATGGTTGTGTGAGAATTAATTTCAAAATCACTAAATTTCAGTCCTTTTCAAATAAATCAGATTTCTGTAAACTGCTAGCTAGTAAAGGTCCATCCACACTAGAGCCATACCCACAATAATTTGAAATCGAACTAATTTCATACAAGAAACCAAAAGCTTCATTTGCTATCATGATCAACCCATCACCGGCAACAGAGCGCGGGTCTCCTCTCAGAGTGAGAAGGGTTTTTGGCCATAGTCTACCACGCTGGCCATGTGCGGATTGGTAGACTTCACACACCTTTGAGAACATTATGGAGAACTCTCAGGCATGCAGGTTTCCTCACGATGTTTTCTTTCACCGTTAAAGCATATTTAATTAATAAAACGCACATAACTCCGAAAATTTAGAGGTGCGTGCCCGGGATCGAACCCCCGACCTCCGATTAGAAGGCGGACACCCTAACCACTAGGCTATCACAGCTTATAGCATTTGCTATAGTCCGTCGAATTTTAAATTATTAATGAATTTTAAATAGGTAACATCAACTTCATAATAAATCATCATGAATATCATAATTCATAACATTCATAACACAATACAAAATTATTATCACGCAAGCTTAACAAACCAAAGGTTTTTCCATGTTGCGAGAACAATAGGTTTGTATTATTGGGGCATGGATAACGTACCCAGAAAGTTGAAATGAAATGGAATTAAAAAAATAAAGTTTGGACTTTGATTTGCCCTCGGCTGTGACTAAGTCCTCAAGTTTCAACACGCCAGTCACGTCTATCGCCCAAAAACTTTACGGCTATCTTAAATTTCAATTACTTCCAAGTTTATAAAGAAGTTTATCTAGAATCAGTCCGCACTTCGGCGGCGCTTCTTAATCGACAGGTTCATTATTGTTTCTGGAGACAAACTCGCTCCACCACGACCTCATTTTAAAGGTAATTAAGTGGGTCTGCTCACAAAGTCTCCATTATTGCTTTTACTTAGACTTAGAGTATAACACGACTCCACTACTAAGTTTCGCTTTGATACAACTTCTGAAATTCTAGCTCTCAGATATCGATGCTCAAGATTTTCAAGTCTATATTGTTTCCAGTGAAAATTATTAAGCGAAAACGAGGTAGGTATAGTCCGTGACAGGTTGAAATGGCAATCGGGGTATGAGGTTGGCGGACGCCCCGCACACCCGCACGTCACCCACGCTCGCCCGCACTTGGTTAGCGCGGGGACTGTGCGAGTGCACAGGGCGTTCCCTCCCAAATTGCCATTTCAATCTGTTTTACTATTAGATATATAAAATTCCAGCAAGTATTAAAAAAATCGGTCAAGTGCAAGTCAGACTCGCACGCCAAAGTTTCCGTACCATAGTATAAGAACTAACACTTTTTTTAATTTTCGGAACGGCCATTTTGAAACTTTTATTATAATATGTTGTTATATAATAAAATTTCAACTCTCTAGCTATTACTGTTCACGAGATACGTCCCGCTGAGGGCAGACAGATGGACGGATGGACGTACAGCGGAGGTTTAGAAGTAGAGCCCCGTTGTCACCTTTCGGGTATGGAACTCTAAAATCCAATGGTACCTGTTACCAAAATGTTTATTTAGAAATGGATAATATTTAAGTTCCCGTTGTATTTGTATATTCTCATCGCTGTACAGCATTGCCAGTTCCGGGAGCACTAGTCAATTCGCATAAACGACACTTCGTTTGAGGGGATCCAAAACAAGATAAACCTTTCAGTTTCCGTAGCATTTTCCGAGGGACGGACAAATCCCCGTAACGGTTGTGCTGGTGATCAAACTTGTCAATTCGCACCCGAGATCCAGTTTCAATTTCCGCGCGCACGGTTCGTATCCCATGTAAGAAGGTTATCGGTTTTATGACATTTTTTGAGGTCCAATTCTAATTCGCTCAAAGAATTCGGCTCTATTTTAGGAAATTTTCTTTTCAACGCTTTTGATGTCACAGGAGCTTAATCGTCACCAACGCGTCCAAACGTTATTTGGTGGCGCTAAGTTGTTTACGACACATTGATCAGTTAATGCGGAAACAAATTATTGGTGTCTAGATAATACCTATAGCTAGTAGGTACACTGAGAGAACTGTGCAAACTGTCGGACGTAAGTGGCGGATGTAACCTTGAGCGCTCGGACGTCCGAGAAAATCTCACAAGTAAGCCGCGTTCCAAATGACTGTACACAGTACACACCTATGAGTCTTTACTCAAACTTGGTCATAAAACTGAAGATTATGTTACATTTGAAGCGAATAATACTGATTTTATTATCATTATCTATATTAAGCAATGTGCCGGAAGCTTCAATCATCATATTATTATCATCGAATATTCACCAAACAAAAGTTTAACTTCATTAAATTTTTTAAATTTGATTAGAACTATATAGCTAGTATATATGTAGTACCTACTACTGTTGGGTGTTACAAAATTTTTACTAATGGCGATTCGCTTCCTCGTTTCTAAATTAATAAGCACTTCTAGAAGAGAGATGTTTATTGTCTTCATTGCTTCTTAACTTGTTAGTTTCATAGCTACTGACCTAACTTATCTACTTATCTTAGTATTCGTAACTAATTCGTCAAAATTTATTTTGTGTTGGATCAACAAATAAATCTATTCTATTCTATTATAAAATGGGGAATTATAAAACTTATAAAATTTATAAATGCATGTCCTCTTAAAGCCCAATCACTGCTGGTGTGCCGCAAGGCCGTGTCCTAACCCCTCTTCTTTTCGCTATTCATATTAATAGTGGTACCGACTACTGACCTATCATGTTCCTATCACCTTTACCTGACGATCATCAAGTCTACATTGCCGCATCTTTTCAAGACATCATCATAGCTATTGAGAACCTGAATCGAATGCCGTTTGTCTAGGCCCTCTGAACTGTGACCTTGACTTGACAAAATAAATTTCTGGAACGAATCTTACTTTAAGTCACTGTATTAGGTAACTCCAACTTAATAAGGTTATTCTGAGTGAGTTACCTCCTATCTGGCTTGACACAGCAGTTCTGGGCATCAGAAACTTTCTGCTTCGATCATATTTTCAGCTTCAGCGGAATTCCTTCTCGATTATTGTCCTTACCTAGTATCTACCTAACCTACCTAATTTTAACAATCTCAAAAAAAGGAACTCGTGAGTTTTCATTTGTTTCATTTCACTTTTCATTTCAACATTTCAAAAGGTAATTTAATGCAGTAAAATGAACTAAGTGCTACATTTGAAAGCACTGATTTCAAATGGTGGAGTTACCTAGACATTTCCATCAATAGCTTCTACCTACTCTTTCGGGAAAGGTTCATAAGCATACCTAATATGTACGTGTGTAAACTTACTTAACTACTAGCAAATTAAATGTCTACTTCAGTTGAAAACGTTTATATAATAAAGTCTGTGTTCAGGTTAGTTTTAACGTACCTAACCCAATTGCATCTGTACCCCATACAGACGCGATCCCGCAAGCCGCAACGCCAAATCATGTGCATGTTGATATTGAAACCGCAGCGCCACGATTTCAATGTTTACCTTATTTTATTATGAAATACTAGTTTTGAAATGTGCTAGGAAAGATTACAAAGCTTAGCTTAGTTTTTAACCATCAAACCATCGCTGGCTCACGACTGAGCACGGGTCTCTTCCCAGCATAAGGACGCAAGGAACAGCTACATGTATACTTATAATTAAACTGTAACTGGGCGAATTCGGTACATTAAATATACCTATTTTGAAAATTTTAATCGGAGTAAACATTATTATCGATATAGACCCCAAAACATTTTTTTTTTAATTTTTGTCTGTCTGTCTGTATGTGCGCGCATCACGCGAATCGAATCATCGTGACGACCCGTGTAATTGGGTTGAAATATCGACAAACAAAAACATCAAATTAATCGTGTTATGTAGGTACCCGTTTTTTTGCATGGATATAGTTAAAGACCTGGAGAGTGACATATGCTACTTTTTATCCCGGAAAATCAAAGAATTCCCACAGGATTTTAAAAAACCTAAATCCACACGGACTAAGTCGCGAGCATCAGCTAGTCAGCTATTATGATTACCGAAATCGAAATAAGAATGCATTTATACACAAAGCACCTTCCTATACAATTTGGAAAAAATTATTATCTAAAATTCTAAAGAAGAAAATAAACATGAAATACGTGACAAAACAACTGAAATATCGACTTCGCTAAACCCCCTGGTAGATATTACAAGGCACGACGTGAACAAAACCTCCGGCGGCGACTCTGTATCATATACGAAAGGAACTCACGAAGACATAATCGCTCCATTGAGATATTCTGTTTAGATCACAGAATATAAAGGAATAAATAGGGTACGTTTTGGGATCTCTTAATTTCTAGAGTTACGAAGACCCTAGGTTGAATTCCTGGTAGGAATATTTAGATTCTAATTTCTAAACTGTCTCTGGTCTGGTTTGAGGAGTCAAAACAAACTGCCACGCGTATGAGCGCTCTAACCTACCTGGATTTAAATAACCTCTGTCATCCCCTTCAATCTTAGACTGCATAGTCCTTTATCCTTATTACCAGGTAAGGTCGCAGTTAACTTGTTATGAAATATATTAAAAGAAACTTGTGAGGATATAAGTAAAAATTAAACACATTACAATTTATAATCTTAATACTTTATTTCTTTATTTTTACATAATATCACAAATCTCTTATTATCTCTATAGGACTCTTATGAAAACCTGGTCGCATACTAGACCCTAACCGCAATTGCCGCAAGATACGCAACGTCATCTTTCAGAGTTGAAAATGTAAATCACGTCATCAGTAGGTACTACCTCATACCTCCTTCAAGTTACTTGAGACTAGCAAAGTTTTATTTGTAATGATTTGGCACTGAAAAAAACCATAAAACAAGAGAAGAAGAATGCTATTTTAACATTATCCTTGTTTTAATACTAGCTAATATCTGATATACACTGCAATGCAATTCGTACGGTCCCTATAATGTACGTTATGGTAATATGCCAGAACCTTCACGGAAGTGTCAACGACTGTACACATTTTCTGTGCAATTTTGACAGATAATTTTCAGTTAATTGACAGACAAACATTTTTATTTTGCTAATTCTGTTTAACGCAGTTCTCTGGGCTGAGCTGATCTCTTTAGTGTTGTCCATTTCACGACATTCTCTGCAGAAAAGGATAGAACTGCTTTTGGCCTGTCATATCCATGTCATAGTTTTGTTCAGATATTCGTGTACAATTGACTTGACACTATTTTAATTGCACTTTTTCTGTGTAAGGCTGCCTGGCCACTGGTGTGGAGACGAGAGGAGTGGAACGGAGCTGTGCAAATATTAACCAATATAATGACTTCAGTAGACAAGGATTTACGGACTAGTTAAAAAAATCATACATTTTAACGCGGAGCGGGGAAGCGGATTTTTCGCGTACTAATTGCCCGCCGCCAGTAGCTCAAATAACTCGTCGCGTGCTCGCGACTCCGCTCTGCATTATTTTCCCACTCCGCTCCGCTACCTAGCTCCGCACCGGTGAACAAACAGCCTAGTAAGAAGTAGGTATAGCTGATGTGTAAAGTGAATTTAAATTTAAAAGAAAATTGCTATCGCGCCCCCTATTTTGCGTTCTGCTAATGTCATTCACATTTTCATTACTTAAAATTGCAGTGCGTATGGCTCTTGCAGTGCAGGCGAATGCAATGTGCGATCAGTTTACATCTCTAATTTATATTGTTGAAAGCGTTTAACTTTCAAGGGCCCTTTTCCCGTTGTGATCCATTTATGCTAAAGTCTCGTATCATTGGAATTCCCCATTTGTGTTGCCGTTGTTATTTCTGAAATAATTAAACTTAAATGAGCGAATATTATAAAGGCTATTAATTTTAGCGAAAGTTATTAAAATAATAAATGGTAATTATAGACGACCTAAATGTTAAAATCCGAACATTAAACGAGTTTAAATATTAGTTACTTTGGCGTTCTTGTTGGTATGAAAATATGGAATAGATTTATGTTTTAGTCTGTGTGTTTATTTAGGTATAATTATTATTATAAGCAATGTAAAGACGTGCGTCTTTCTTGATGACGATTTATTTCTCCTACCTATGCCTTTTTTACGTCTGAGGAGGTACCTATACTTTTTTGTTTGATATGGCCCTATACTTCTTTACGGTTTATATATGTACGAGTATGTACATATGGCACATGGATGCATGTAGTATGTACCTACTATTCAATTCACGTAAAAAACCTACTTTTAATATTTGCATTGTAGACTGATTATTATCAATCTATTTGGTGGTACGACGACAGCTTATCGGTTCGTTCAGTCACCCTTTCATTTCATGGACTGTAGGCATTTCAATCATATACCTACACAGTGGAGCGAGTTTCCGCTGTCGCCCAGCGATCGCTTTACGTGACAAGAACTCTACGCCAGTAGCTTTGGTCCATAACTGCTTGGGTTGCAGCGGCCTAAACCGCATACATTTACATTTTGATAGGAAGTAAACGTGACATGTCCACGCAGACCACTTACAGGGGCCATTTATCAGCCATCACGTGTAAGCCCATTATTGAAAACATCACGGCTTCAACTCGTATAATTAACGAGAAATGTAATATTATTAATTGATTAGTATTTACAATTAGTCACGCTTATCGATAAAGGAAAACGTGTAAAAACAACATCACAGCCAACGTGTTAAAAGTAAAACCTTAGCAAGAACCTTAGCAAGTTCGATTACAGACTACAGTATCTTATAAGCGCTAGGAAATCCTAGAAAATAATATCTAAAGTAGGTACATTTCCACCAATTCCCACGGCAGACATTACAAGCCGAAACGGGAACAGTGCGTCTCCCCGTTATTATATACGAACGGAACGTGGAGGATATAATCGCACCGCCGAGATAGCTTGTGAAACTCTTTTATTTCTTTTGTTTTACAAAAATTTTGCGAACTCGTCTTGAGAATATCCAAAGTGTATACGCAATGAAGTCAAGTATAAAACTTGTATAGAGTTCTATGTAAATAAAATTAGGAGCTAATAAATACAAGGTTTTCTTTGTAAACAACATTTTTTTAAGAAGTAACCCTAAGGGTCTCCCCAGCGCTTTCCTTACAAACGTTTTCATTTGAATATTTAACTCAAGAAAATTATATTTCGATGGTGTCAATAAAATTTTCTTCTATAGACTTGACCAGTTGCAGTTGACCACCTATCTCTATGGACTTGACGCACTATAAAACTAGACGCAATGAAAGCCTTCAGATATTTTGACATTCCCAAAAAAACTTAAAAGCAAGTTATCACAGTGGATATTTCATCGTTTGCTATCAAAAGTTAAATCCATTCACTCACCAACTAGAAAAACCGCTAAATCATCAGTTTCGCAAAACAAAGGGTCTTGTATGATACTTTTCAGCTGCTCCTTGATCAAAGAGTTGGCGTCACACCACACCACGCGGCCACTCTGCGACCACTCTTGCACCAACATCTTCAAGCTCTGGAAAAAACACGTCAAGTTTTGCACATCATTTTTCACTGCCAAGAAATTATCGACTTTGCTTACCTACGTTGAAATAATATATCGAAAATTAATGGACACAACAACTAATAGGACTTTCCATTTTACTCTCGGCGACTATTAGTTGTATCCATTTAATTTTAGATATTACAATTTCAACGTTAATAAAGTTTGGTAGTTAAGAATGCTTTTCTTTGCACCTCACTAGATATATGCCGTCCCTTAATCTTTGATTATACATAGGTAGGTAAGAGTAGGTATGGATACAAGAGTTATAAACCACTCCCGTTCAGTGTGTTGGAAAATATCAAGATAAAAGTTTTCATCGCTATCACATACCTAATAGTTTTTCAGTTTAATTTAACTTTTGGTATGCGTATCATAATAAGCTTTTTGACAATTTTAAATCGTTGGAAGCGACCGAATATAAACCACAGTTGCAAAATAACTTTCCGTTTTCGGTCACTTTATTGCAAACAACCTCTATATTATAGTATTTTAGTTATTGATTTTGATTACTAGACTAGATAATGCCCATGGCTTCGTCTGTATGGATTTAGGCTTATAAAAATCTCTGATGAACTCTTTGGTTTCCGAGACCAAAAGTAGCCCGGAATGCAAACTACCTCTGTGTCGTACCTATGTTTCGTGAAAGCTAGCAGATAGACAGACAAACATACTTCGCATTTATAATAATACTATGCATTATCAAAAATAAATAAGTATTACCTTTAACTTACATGGCAACTTGTCTGCATAGATTTCTTTATTAAATATTCTGTATTCTATGATATTATAGATTTAGTAAGTAGGTGGTGTACCTAAATAGATTTATTTTCATGCAGCTTCAAACTAATACCGAACTTATAAAATTTTCGGTAATATTGTATAAAACCAGGGGATTAATTCATTTATAGGACAATATTAAATCTATGAGCTGTAAAATGGATAGATAATAATTTAAGTGGGCGCTCACATCACTTTGACACTGGTGGTTCGTTACCACAAGTCCTACATCACACCAAAATTTCAGATTACAATGAAACCTCAATAGGGGTTTCCGAAATTGCTTTGGGTTAATAACAAAATGCTTTTTTTTCAATACAATCCATACTATCCATCCATACTAATATTATAAATGCAAAACTGTGTCTGTCTGTCCGTCTGTCTATCTGATAGCCTTTCACGGCCCATCCTTTCAATCGATTTTGACGAAATTTTGTACGGAGATATTAGCTTGCATCCCGGGGAAGGTTATAGGCTTTTTATACCCGAAAATCAAACAGTTCCCACGAGATTTTCAAAATCTAAATCCACGCGGACGAAGTCGCGGGCATCATCTACATAGTTACTGATAAAGTGGACCTACAAGGTAGGTCTTGTGGACCTTTCCATTCCAATAGGTAAAGATGTTGTAGATATGATTTTATGTAAAAATGTAATCAAAAATACACACCACGTAATTTAAGATCTGTGAGTAACCTAAGGTACCACAAGGCAGGGCTTTCACTACAAACGCACTAGTCTGGCTTTCATAGGTGATGCCCGCGACTTCGTCTGCGTGGATTTAGGTTTTTAAAAATACCGTGGGAACTTAGGTAGGAGGTAGCTTGCAACCCGGGGAAGGACATGAAGGAACACAGGAAGGACAGGCTACTTTTTATCCCGGAAAATTTAAAAATTCCCACAGAATTCTTAAGAACATAAATCCACGCGTACGAAGTCGCGGGCATCAGCTAGTGAAGAAATAAACTATGTAATATCTATTGTACTATTTATATTCTTTTCATGAATCCTTTCGTATTCTATTTGTACCAATTCTACTCCCTGTTCAACCTCTCGCACTGCTAAAGGGTCACTGGTAGAGATCTCTTATAGAGATAAGTGCTTCCCTGTCTACTTTTCTTCTCTTTATTGTTTTTTTCTCTTTATTGTAAATGTTTCTGGTACAAATAATTTAAAAAAAAGCAGAACAGTACAGCAGAGAGGTATTTATAGCTTTAAGGTAGACTTCTGTAAGTCGCGTCCGTCACAAGCATCAGTCGAAAGTTTACCTTCAGAAAGGATTTAGAAAAATTTTAACGGAATCCTAAAAAAATCTGAATCCAAGCGGACGAAGTCGTGGGAAAAATATACTGAACCTGAAAACATTTTTGAAATTCGGTTACAAAATGAAAGCAATCGTGCGGTTTTAATAACAGCATGCATATGATTTGACGCGGCGTGCGGTCGCGGCGCCTGTGCCGAACTGATGCTCTCGAATAATTATTGTCTGGATTATTATACACTTTGCTCTTCAGCCGTGAATGTAATAATTATGCTGCTATTAATTTAGTGTTCTAACTAAGTAGGCGTACTGTAGAATAATAATGTCGAAATTAAGCACAAGGGTATTTAAACTGTGTATTGGTGGGATCATTATTAAGAGCCTTTGTACAAGGCGACATTTTCACGCGCAATCTACGCGCGATTAACGCGCTGCAAATTTTTCGATTCTATGCTGAATTGATATCACCGATCACTTTTTTTTTTCAGTGCTCCGTGTCGACGGCAGCCGTAGCAATGAATGTGTGAATAGGTATGGTACATACAGTGAAACGACGACATTGATAGTTGCGGACGAGCCGATTTTAGTATTATTGTCGTAGCACCCGAACAAACCTACTATCAAACAAAATAATAAATCTAACAAAGTTTTTTCTGCAGATCGGTGTGATCTCTCCCCGTCACGTCTCTATGATCCCGCAGGATATCTCTATCTAGACTTCTCCATCGATCGACGGTATGAAGTATATCTTTAGGCTGTGCTTTAAGTAGAAAGACATAAGATAAAAATAATGCTATCTCATTGGTGGGTTTGACACACAACCCCTTGGACGATTTAACCTAAGGACGCGCCTCGCATGATTATTCCCCTCTGTCAATAGTAATGTATTTTTAATCCACTGCGTTTATAAACACTGTTTGCGGAATCGATTTTGTCATTGTCAGAATCGTTTTCGATGTGTGACGACGTCTTACACGCTGGGTGAAAAATGCCTGTTTGTGCCGTTAGTGAGTGCAAGAACAAATCAAACACATCAAATTTACAAAAAGATGGAATTTCATTTCATAAGTAAGTATTTTTGGTGTAATAAACGCTTTCTATAAATTAAATTACATAAATTATTATAATAAAATAACAATCGAGAACTTTACCGATTCAGTAATTGAGTACGTAATAATTCGGTAGAAGCGAGTCACACTTCTCACGAGACTATATTTTGTTTTTTCTAAACAATTGCAACCCTCGATATATACAAATTAGGTTAAAATTTGAATACGCGTGAACAGCATGAAATTACGTAGTAGTAAAAATAACACTAGTCTCGTGGGAAGTTCGGTATACTAAAGACGGAGAGCCAGCGCCCAAAAAACTGTTTGAATTTACTAAGGCTAATTTTTTGCGCATACTGACCAGCTCTGTCCCCATATTCTGCTGACTAACCATTACAACTTTTATTTATATGCAATATACAAGTTATATAACAATTTTCAGCCTTAGTAAATTCATTTTATTACCTCGCAGGTACGACACCTTTGATAGCGCACCTGAGTCACTGTTCTCAGGTTCACTTGACTGACCGCAGTATGTTTGTGTACGCAACCATTCTAATGAACTATAAAAAAATTAGCCTTAGTAAATTCAAACAGTATTTTGGGCCCTGGCTCTCCGTCTATAGTATGCCGCACTCCCCACGAGACTATAGTGTTATTTTTACAAAATTTTTCAGTATTAGATTCAATTGCATAGGACATAAGGTTCGATTTTTAAGAATCATGTGATAGTGATTGCGGTTCGATTATCGATATCGATGAAAACATTTTCTTTATTATTAACGACTAAATTACCGTCTTCAAGTCAAGTAAAGAATAGTTATTATTAATTACCACAATTTTTTCGCTACCTATACTTGTAATAAAACTGGTCGATTTCTGTGATTTCACGTACTTAATACATTTAAAAAAAATTAAAGCAACGCAATTTTAGTGATAGGCGCGAAACGGGGTAGGGTGTCTCTGAACTGGGTAATATGTAGCTAAAAGGTGTACCTTTCTCAAGGATGAGGATCAGGTAATAATTTATCATAATCGTTTTATTTTTACAGATTTCCTAAAGACGCCCACTTTAAAATGAAGTGGGCACAATTGTGCGATCGAAAACGTAGTTGGGAACCTACCCGCACAAGTACTATCTGTTCGGCGCACTTTGATTCGTCCCAATTTGAATGTTTGCCTAATAAACGTCGCAAATTAGTCTCTCATGCCATACCAACATTGCTTTTAGCAGATACCGTAAGTGTTTCCATATTATGTGTTTACATGTAAAATTTGAAACAATTTTTGAGGGTGTCTGACTGTCTGTCTTTTTGTGTTACGCTTTAACAACCTACTATGATGAATAATTAACAGATTTTGATGAAATTAGGCCGTCGGCAACATCTTGTGATAAACATTTTATACTTTGGATATCAATTTGCTCGACAATTTTTTTTCAGGTGTTCAAGTCGGTAGAGAATTATAAATCTCAGGAACCAGGTCCTTCTAGTACTACTCCACCATCAATCAAGCAAGCAAACATCGAACTAACACCAAGGAAAAAAAAAATGAAAATGAAAATTGACAACCAAACGAAAAACTATCGATATATTTTAAAATATCGATACGGTAGCATCGGAAATCACTTTGACTGTCTTACACTCGTAATGTCTTTGTATGTTGATGTATATAACTTATTAGTGTGCGTAAAATGTAGTAGTGTTGAAGATTTAGATATGTGTGTGTTAATAATGACACAAAACTTTGTTGAGCGAGTGTGTCAAGTTGTCTATGTAGTGTTTCCTCGTCCCGCACCAAAAGTGACAGAAATTTTTATTCGTAATATTAGGCGCGTTACAAGTCCATAGGTTAAATCGTCCAAGCACAACCCACGCTACGCATCCTCATAATATCATGCTGGAAAGCTAGTCTGAAAACAATAAATATTTGTACCTATATAAAGAACCTTACCTGTAGAAAAGTGTAGTCCAATCTATGGAGTGCATCACAGTGTATTACTAGTATGTTTGAAGATTTTATATGAGGTAGTGTAGTTGTACCGTTTTGTATAACTCCATCTGGTACGACTGTCAGATTTCCGAATCTCACATCTGTATTGTTCACTGGAACTGTACTTTTCTTAGAATTTTTTAGCAATATTAATTTTATTCGAACTTTTTCGGCGCTTGCGAAGTGTAGTCCTCCTATAGGGTGTATGGCGTAGTGTGGTAAGTGTATACCATCCTGTTAACAAAATTATGCATTACTTTTGGTGATATCATTGACATGTATGTCGCAGGTAAAATCATCATCATCATCATCAACAACCGATAGACGTCCACTGCTGGACATAGGTCTCTTCTAGGGACATCCACACGGCTCCCTATACTCGTCCGATATCGTCCGTCCCCTGTGGGGGTCTTCCAACACTGCGTCTTCTGGTGCGAAGTCGCCATTCCAGCACCTTGGGATCCCAACGTCTATCGGTTTTACGCACTATGTGCCCTGCCCACTTCCACTTCAGTAGGTAAAATGGTCAGCTTAAAAAAATATTCTACTTACTAACCGACTTCAAAAAAGGAGGAAGTTCTCAATTCGTCGGAATCTTTGTTTTTTTAACTTACCTCATCGCAAACAAAGTTGAATAAGAAACTGTATACTTATTATGTCTATAACGCAGGTAGAGTTTTAGAATTACCGGTAAAATGTTGACGGTGAATAAAACGTCGTGACGAAACCTGCATAATGTTCTCAAAAGTGTGTGATGTCTGCCAATCCGCACTTGGCCAGCGTGGTAGTCTATGACCGAACCCTTCTCATTTTGAGAGGAGGCTCGTGTTCAAAATAAAATAAAAATAAAAATCTTTTTTATTCGAATAAACTTTTAGAAGTACTTTTGAATAGTCGGATGCATCTACCACTGGTTCGGAATGCCTTTCCTACCGAGAATAACCAGCAAGTTCAGTAGTGATGGGTTGGGTTTTTGATGATACCTACTTACGTCAACAAATGCAACATCCAAGGGTGGTCTGGAGTGATAGTACAGAAGCAACAGCACGTCGATCGCGACTCCGCAACCCAGTCCTATCTCGATGCCCAGCACGAGGCAGCATACGAATGTTCCCACCAACGGAATTAAATCCAATCCTGTTGAATGTTTAAACACATATTTACTTCATTAACTTATATACCTACTAGATGACGCTCGCAACTTCGTCCACGTGGATTAAGGTTTTAAAAAACGGGAACTCTTTGATTTTCCGGAATGAAAAGTAGTCATGTCCCCAGGATATAAGCTATCTCTGTACCAAATTTCATTAAAATCGGTTGAACTTTTGGTCCATGAAATGCTATCAGACAGACAAACAGACACACATTCACATTTATAATATTAGTGTGGATATGGATTAAGGTTTTTTTTACAAAAATAGCGAGCAAACGAGCAGACAGGTCACCTATAATAATTGATTACCGCCGCCCATGAATATTTGCAGCACCAACGGAACCAATACGTTGCTGGCTTTTCAGGAATTTGTTGATGCGCCCCTTGAATAGCCACATGTTGAATTTTAGTGGGAACACTGCCGTAGGGAGTTGGCTCCACCGCTTGCATGTGCGTGGGAAAAAAGATCTGGCACCACGGGTGGTCAAAGTGCACCAGGCAGACAGATAAAGTGAGGGTGAAAATATATGGGTATGGTGGCGTGCGTTACGACTGTTGTTTAGAAAATCTTCTTCGCTGGTCTAGACTAGAGACTAGCTTATTCAGCTACAAATCATACGGGCCCGGGTTAGTGAACGTTTCCAGAAGCGAAACGGAGACGTGTTCTATAGACCAATCAGGTTCTTATTGTATGACTTGATATTTTTAATCATATCAACTATCATTTCTCAATAATCTGACTGTAGGTATTGGTCTGAAAGAAAAGTCCCATGTCGGGCCAAAAGTTATTGGGATTTTATGTCAAAAAATTCTTAATAGCATCCTGAAATTAGAAAATTTGCGCCACGTGCCTCGGAGAACACGTAAAGCCTTTGATTCCATCCCATAGTACTATAAGTAGTTTTAGATGGTTTTGTCCTTAGCGTGAATAGAAATGGAATGATGTATTGAACTAAAATAAGTCCTGTATGAAAAATAAAAACCAACAAAAAGTTGAAATAAAATTTCCCACAAATGGCCAAATAACTCAAAGCCAATATTGGTCTATGGAAAATAACGCCCCGCGCGGCCAAAAGGTTTCGCTTCAGAACCAAAATCGTATTGAATACAGGAAAAGCTTACAAAGGGCTATGATTGGGCCCCATAGAAACCGGCGTACGAAACTGTTTGATACAAACATTGATATACAACTAAATCTAAGATACTCATGGACATTAGACAGTCTTGCGTGAATGTTCTTAGTGTAAAAAATATTTTTTAAGTACGGAAAGTTTTGGACGTATTTCTGATTTGATAACAACTTCCTAAACATTTCATTTCATTCCATTTATTTATTTGCATAGATTGAGGTGCAATAGATGTTATGCTTATGGGTACAGTGTACAACTAGGCATAAGTACCTACATAAATGTAATAGGGAAAAAATCTGACGCTATGAACTTACTAGGTGTATAAAATATTTTTATAACAGCCTCATCTGATGACAGCTCATTGGACGAGGCCAGCTCATTTTTTGTGCAAAGGATCAGTCTGGCTATCCAACGTGAAAATGCAGCCAGTATCGTTGGCACCATTCCACGCGGGGATTATTTGCACAGTTATTTTAGATAAGGTTATTTAGTTGAGTGGTTATATTTTGGAAACATTCTATTTTTATTTTTCCGCGAAAATAAAAAGTTGCCCTTGTAAATTATACTCGTATCTCTGGTCTTCATATATCAATGGCTGCGAACCGTCACTCGCTGAACGAAGTTATCTCCTCAAATCAGCGGGTAAATAGACTTTGTTCCTACGTTGTGTCCCTACTGTCGTCCCTAATTTGAATCTCAAGACGTTTTAAAGGTTTGGATAAATACAAAGCGCTACGACGCGACATGTGATGATAATGTATATAACGCGGCTCCTAAAAGCTGTAATACATTGAAATGTATGCAGGCGTTCACACTACCAAGTGCAGCAAACAAACCACGCAGCTGTTGTTGACATTACCATCTGTAGTGTGATGCTATCACAACAATCTATAAGTACATTATAACGTAACAGAAATCATATATAAAATATAGCAACTGTATTGAACACAGAACATCGTGTAGTATCATCGATTTTGAGCGACTCACTCACCCTAATATTATGTATATGTAAGCACAAAAGTAATTCGAAAGAATGTATCTCTAGTCTAAAGTCACGTGAAGACTATAACGCTGTGAAGACTACTTTTACAATAACGCGCAATAGTCGGTCACTAGTCACTACCTATCTGTGCGACGACAATCTCAGGCTTCTTTAACAATCTTACTAATTATTAGAATTTCTGTGTTATTCAATACAGAAACTTGTATTGCAAATCATCTTCCACACTATTAGACACAGCTTGAAGACTAAAACTATAAAAATAATGAAATCATATTATGTGATTGCGATTATTGCTGTTGGAGCGCTTTGTGTGGCCAAACCTTAAAAGCCGCTAAAGTAGCTAATTTTGTAACGAATTTGTCTTTTATCGTGAATCCCGATTCTCTTCGCTATATCCATTTAAAGTAAGTAACGAAATGTCTTCCTCTTAATGAGGTAGTTTGCAAATTCTAGTTAAATCGAAGTTAATTTTACTAAGTAGTAAATTATGAAGGCATTCAGAGTAAAAATAAACAAATGCGTCGTTTCTATGGCTTCTAGCTTATCGACTTTGCTTGGATGGAATTTCAAGGACAAACTAGAGGTGCGAGAGTTCTTGTCAACTGTGAGCACAGTCAGCGATTAACTATAGGTACCTCTTTTATTGACACAGAATCATCATCGATTGTACGTTTCGTGAGCGACAAAATAGACGATAGCTATTCGCTTCCTCGTTGGCAGTGGGAGAAAATATGTTTTGGTAGGCTAGGTACTATATTATAGTGACAACCTACATGCAAAATCTCAACTAGCTAGATCTATAGACCCAGCGCAGCGGTTGGAGCTGTAGGTGCGTTGATATTATGACAGAATACTCTCTCCATTTTTTCTCATAATGGGAACTTTTTTATTTACTTATGGAGTTTACGTAGTTCTAGGCAGGTATTTATTTATCTAGAAAATAATAAGTACTATTTATTACCTATCTCAACGTAATTTCTTAAAATGTTTTACACTAAGTATAGTCTAAGAAAGCATCAAGCATTAGGAATCAGAATAAGTCAGGTGAAACTATTAAAGAGAGTGCTCTAGTACATAATAATGAATTATTTATTTGGAGGCTCTAAATATAAGGGCGGATATGGCATGTGGCGGTGATGACTGCCGGAAGGGGTGAGAGGATATATCCGTATACACTTTGACCGTTTAGAAATTTCCAAATACTTAGCATTTTTTTAAATTACTGCCCTAAAGCAATGGTAAGGTCAAATTTGGAGCACGCTTGCCTCTAAAGATGCCTACTTACTCTTGCCTTGAAGGTTATACGTCTCATAAAACACGGGCGTCGGAAGTGTGGCGTTCCAAACCTTAGCAGTTTATTCAGAAACATTGAGCAAAGTCGTTTCGTGGTAGTAGATCGGATGTCAACCACATAAGGAAGCCAACGCTCGTGGTTTTTCGCTGTTCTCTAGTAGAACGGTGATGGAGAAAAAATATTGTAGAGTTCCTGAGCACACTCAAAAATATATCTGATACAAGACCGTTAGGCAGCCGACATTGCTACTGTGTAATAGGTAGACTCAGCAATTTTGCCTTTATTAGTAAAAGAACACCAATAATGTTCGGGCGCAGTGATCTATCTATGTCCAATGTAAATTATGTATTTTATTAAGGCATTTGTCCTGAAAGAGCAAAACGAAGCCCTGTAAATGTCACTTGGCTATCTGTCTGTCTGTCTGCCCGTCTATCCATTCGTATGTCACGGATCTCTGTCTCGTAGACAGAATGATTACAGACCTAAAATTTGGATATTTGGTATAGATTGTAAACGTAAAACAAAGCCGAATATTAATTTAGAAATTCTATTAAATTTTTTTTCATGGCGGGTGATCTACGTGAAAAAAAGCTACAAAAAGATTACTTACCCAGGTATGTGGGGTATCATTGTTTAGTATTATTTAGTAGAATATATTATTATGTTTCTTGGAGTTAACGATATAATATTGATTTAGTAATAGGAGCTTTCTAAAGTATCACAGCATTCGCGGTACGAGTAGGTAGGTACGTATTTACCAGATGACAGTTTAATTCTTTATTGTGTGTTCAAGACAATTTATGTGCAGGATAAAGAGTTTGTTACGCTTATTTTTGTTTTCTCTTGAATCTACAGTGTATTTTTCTTTCCAAGATTTTCAAGTTATGAATTATTACTTTCAAGTTTTGTTACGTAGGTATGTAACTGATAAATGGAAAACCTGCTGGAGCAAACATTATCTATCTATGTAGTCGGCCGTTTATATAGATTTAAAAAACTCTTCATCATCATTGCTGGCCCACTACGGAGAACGGGTCTCAGACTGAGAAGGATTTAAGCCATAGAAGCGTAAACTTGGCCAGCGTGGTCCGCCAAGTTTATTCGAGGGTTCAATCTCGGACTCGCCTCCTCTAACTTTTCGAAGCATTTCGGAGTTATATTCGTAGTAATCAACTCAATATCACTTGTTTTGAAATTGAAGGAATCTGCATGCCTAAAAGTTTTTTTAATTTTAATGCTGCAGGGACTTGGCCACCAAGACTCATGGAATTTCGAAACTGTCGGTTATAAATTGATATTGGAGGTACTTACCAAGTAAAGACTTTTTGAACTTGAGGACCCAACTCCTCAGCCCTCATGCTGTAAGGAATAGCATTCCTAAATCGTGGTGATCCCGCAGACTTTTTATGCATGCGTTTACATGTTTTTACTAAATTTGGTACTGCATCCTTGCATCTCCGGGCTACTATAGATAGGCTACTTTTTGTCCTAGAAAATCAAAAGTTCCCACGGGAATTTTAAAAACCTAAATCCACGCGAGCGAAGCCGTGGGGGTCAGCTAGTAATATAAATAAATAATTATATTAATATTCCACTTCCCACGTATATTGGGCTATTTGCGTCGCCTACACCTCCTTTGATAGCTCCACTGCGGATGAGATTGTATCCGGTGTAATGTAATAAGACGAGGAGACGCCAATCTGCGCGGATTCCAACAGGATTACCTGATTACTTATGTATGTAGTAAAATTGAAGTCTGTTACACGAGCAATTCTATATGAGGATGGTTACAATTCAATTTTCATTGATTATAGCACGAATTTCAGCTGGAAACGTGATTTTCAATAAAAAAACGAATCTACTTCCCAAGCCAAAATTACTTTATAAAAATTAACCGAAAGAGATTTGTATTTGATTTTGTCTATCTCTGTCGTTGAGATAGACAAAACGTCACATACATAGGTATGAGTGACAGAGACAACGCTCTACAAAGCCGAAATATCATTTTAAAGGTCGATATACAATATTTCTTGCCGGCTACTGTAACATTGATTTTTCACAATAGGCATATCTAACGAAATTCGCTACGTACCTATAATTTGTTGAATTACAAAAAAATGGAACTTGAAATTTTTACTATACGTATTGCCATGGAGTCTTAGTGCTAAAAATTTTTTACGAGACATTTCACCGCGATTAATAGCCTCAACTGGTGACAGAAGGGCTGGCTCATTTTTTGCGCAGCGGATCAGCCTAGCTGTCCAGCGCGGAAATGCAGCCAGTATTCTTGGCACCATTCCACGCGGTCATGATTTATATAGTAATTAGATAAGGCTAGCTTTAAGTTTTATTGTATTAAAAAAAAAAAAAAAAAAAAAAAAAAAAAAAACTATACGTATTATAACCAAATTAGAGATATTGATCAAACTTGGAGATGCGATATCTTCACGACCGCTCCGCCGAGAATTAGATTGTAGGTACCCGATGTAAATTGCAATCAAATGAGACGAGAGTCACATGACCTGCTTACTTATTCAAGTAGTCAAATTGAATTCTTAAACCTACACCCTTGAATTTAGATAAGAGTTTGAATTCACCGGTTTTCCCACTAGATTTCAACATGGGGTTATTCAAGGGGCGGATCAACAAATGCCCGAAAGGCCGGCAAGGCACTGGCTGTTCCTCTGATGCTGGGGCATAATAATATCATATACCTACTAGCTTATTACCGCGACTTCGTCCGCATGGACTACACAAATTTCAAACCACTATTTTACCCCCTTAGGGGATGAATTTTCAAAAATCCTTTCTTAGCGAATGTCTACGTCATAATAGCTATCTGCATGCCAAATTTCAGCCCGTTCCGTCCAGTAGTTTCAGCTGTGCGTTGATAGATCTGTCAGTCAGTCAGTCAGTCAGCTTTTCCTTTTATATAATATAAAGATTCGCAACTAGGGAAGCTATTGATACGAGCTATCTTTATTTACACGAGTTAACTTTTAAAATTCTTCATAGCACGTAATATGACCAAACAAAAGAAAAATAATTATTTTAAAACTCCAAACCAAACTCAATAACAAAACGCCCACGAGAAGCGGAAGAAAATAAATTACTCAAGAGGGTGGTGAAGCCAAATTACCCAATATCATAAATCTAATTAATGATCTTTATGGAAATGAAGATACTGAAAGACTTCGGTTTTAAAGTAATTTCTTAATAAAACCAATTAATAACTTTCTATTAAATATCTAGAGTACACTAGTTTCCGGTGTCGATCTATTAATTTAGAATTTACAGAGCTATTTAAGGAATCAGTTTTTCAAGAAGAAGAAGAATATTGTTTTTTTTTTTAATTATAGCTTAACGAAATTGTATCAGAAGCGACACCATAATAACGCTTTTAAATAAATCATTTCACAAAAATCCCCTGCTTATAAATATTTTAAATCACTCTGACAAAAGATTCCACAAAAAAAAACGTTTAGAGCCCTAAAAAAGCCGTGAGCTAAAAGTTCCCTAAAAGAGATTTCCATTTATTTTTCAGGATGCAAGATTGCAAAATAAGCCGTAGCTAAAGCAGCACTGTACTGACGTTATGTATGGCTACATTAAAGGATTCGCTTGCTGCGGAAGTCAACCTCGACAAACTCTAATAGAGTCATACAACCAAAGTAATCGTCCCCTTCCTGCAGGTTGCGAACATACGGAGACGTATCCCGTCTCAACCTGCTGATAAACAACATTAATTATTGAATCGGTTTGTACTAATTTTTGACTTGTGCTAATTTTTATATGGTTAAAAATATAAATTTCCAAAACACACACATATCACACTCACAATATTTCTACATATTTTAATTATTAATGCTCTGTTGGTAAGGGTGATAGATAGTACTGAAGCCGTAAATTTCAAACTTCAACAAGCCAACTAACGGATCTAAGCAAGAATTGAAACTAGACTTTTCACTTAGACTTACAAGGCATCAGCAAACGATCCTATAACAAAATGGAGAAGGAAGTGGAAGATTAAGTGAAGCAGAACATGGAAGCTCAATAGGATATTTCATGTCCTACCATTGTGAATCTGAAACGAGGAAACAAATCGATTCGTACGTGTCCTTAAAATGTCAACTACTTAGGAGTACAGCCCTTCACATCATTCAGTCCGAGGGTGAAGGTTGAATAACAATCCTGTAGAATACCAACAGATAAGCTTTTGGGGCCGATGTCCGAAATGAAGTTTTTAGCTCGGCCTAGACTGGGTGTTCTAAGTGTAACGCTACTGTTTTAGCAACGAATTTCCTACGTATGTTTCTATTGACAATCTAGAGGACCGCATAAGGCCTCAGGGGGTTTATTCACAATGACAGGCGTCACGCAGACGGCACACTGATGCAAAATGAAACTCGGCACCCTTATGCTCGTCTCCCTTTTATGTGCAATTATTTTTACGGAACCGCCATGACGCGAGGATTGAGGCGTTGGTACGGAAAGAGGTGGATAACTGTGATAGAATAGCTGTATGAAACAGATAAAGGAACTCATTTACAGTACACCAAGTTCAGGCGACTTTTTTATTTACTTGCATTTTTATTTGCTTTGCACTATTAGTAGGGTTAAGAGAATTTACAAAACATTGTGCGTATGCAAATATGCGTTTCATAATTTTACTTAAGTAAACCTAGGATAACAAAATATACAGTATGATAACTGCAAGTACAAAAGATCGTAATCAATATAAAATACGGTGCCAGCATGTATGTACGTCTGGAATTTCAATAACCTATGTAAGTAACGTTAGATGAAATAGAAATTATACACCATCAGCTAACTCAGTGTCAGCAAAATCCTAAAAGCTGAACTGTGAGAAATTCTGATCAAGCGCATATTTACCATAAATAAAATTATTTCCTTATAAATTTTATTTCATAATACAGTACTTACTACTAGTGTTCCATAGTCTTTTTAGAATGGCAATGTCGACCATGTGAAGCACAGCGCAAACGATGACCGCCGCTAGCGCTGATCGTGGTATGAAGTAGAAATACGGCGTCAGCAAACTCAGTGTCAGCAAAACTATTATACCTGAAAAAAGAAACACTTAATTTTTAGGGTTCCACTTCGTTATCTGTCTGTCTATCTGGTGCGCGAGTTTTACTCACACTTGGCCTGTTTTTTTTATTTATTCTGATACAAGTTAGCCCTTGACTGTAATCTCATCTGATGGTAAGTGATGAATGATGATGCAGTCTAAGATGGAACCGGGCTAACTGGGGTACCTACGGCAGTTTCATTAAAAACCACACTTTACTCCTGATCGGTTTCTACACGGCATTGCACTGGAACGCTAAATCACCTGGCGGCACGGCTTTCTCGGTAGGGCGGTAACTACCCATGGCCGTAGCGTCTCACCAGACCAGATCAGAGACAATTTAGAAATTATAAATTCCCAAATTGTCAATGCCGGGAATCGAACCTGGGACCTGGGTCGTTTTCGCGTAAAAACTCGCGTATTTGGTTCAGTAATAAATGTCTAGAATAGAAATCCACTAGTAAGTATTGATAGTACAAATCTCCTCAAAACTTAAAATTTCATGGTGATAACAAAAAGCTTAACGCAATTTTAATCAGTACCATTATTATAAATGCGACAGTGGTTTTGTTAGTTTGTTGGTTTGTCCTTCAATCACGTCGCAACGGAGCAATGGATTGACGTGATTTTTTACATGGGTATAGTTATAGACCTGGAGAATGACATAGGCTAATTTTTATCCCAAAAAATGAAAAACCTAAATCCACGCGGACGAAATCGCGGGCATCAGCTTGGAAAATCCATAAAAACATAGCTTAGTAGTTACAATGTTATTTTATCAAAGAGTGCTGAAGGTTTCAAAGTTTGTAACAGATAGTAGTTTAAAGGAGTATGAGTATATCAAAAATTCAAGAGTCAAAGTGAACTATGTTGAAAAGTTTTGAGATTTATGGAACACTGCTTACCCCCGCCGTTTTCAGGCCAAGTGGAAAATGATAGCCCGCGATAATACGTGGTGAATAATATTCTGGGAAACCAATCTGACTTCTTTAAATTAAAACGTACAAGGGGAGTGGACTTAATTAGACCTCTCTGGTGCAGTGGTGTGCTATGTGATTTTATAATTGAGGGGTCCCGTGTTCGATTCCTGGCAGCGGTATTTGAGAAAATGATTTCAAAATATCTTTGATCTGGGGTGATTTCAGTTGTGGCTAGAAACCACCATACGGCAAAGACAAGTGACCAAGCATTTTAGGATTCCAGTACGATGTCACGAAAAAACCTCCCTGCGGCCCAGGTGAGAGTGGATTCGTCCTGCGGGGCGGCGAGCGTGGAAGTCGCGTGGACGTGTCCTAATCGAGGGCGGGTGCCGAATGATGGCATCTCGCCCGCTGCCCGCCCCGTAGGACGCGCCCGCTCCCACCTGGGCCACAGGCTTAGCCTGTACCTATGGGTTTAGTTAAACTGCCCACCACGTCCAAGTTAGCCTGCTGTCATCTTCGACTACCTACATCGTCACTTATCACTAGGTAACGCAGTCGAGAGGTAAATTGTCATCAAGTAAGAAAAATTCGAAGTCTGTTGTAAAACTTTTTTAATTTGTCATACTTATTTAGTATGGACAGGAATGGGAAAACGTTGTGATTTGACATTTTGGCAATTTTCAAAGTTAGTCCCATACTACTGTGGAGCAATGCGGAGATATTTACCAATTAGAATATTGATAGATGACGTTTTCACATAATTTATCAATAATCTGATTGTTCAGCTAAAGTCTGAACTGGCTCTTACATTCAGGGTTCCACTCTTCGCCAGCTACATCTCTTTTCCCCGTGCGGTTTGCGCCTCTGTTCTACAATGTAGGTACAGTGGAGTGGAGTGGACCATTTTTGTGGACCGTTCTTCGTTAATTAATTGTGATTTTTTTGTAACCTCACCAGGCTTAAGTCTTATGTTATAGAGCATGTATATTATAAGTACCTACCCGTGTAAAACCCAGCCGCAGGCGTTTTGACACCCGACGCGTCACTTACAGCGCTTCTCGTGAATGACCCGTTCACTGGGAACGAATGGAAGAAAGCGCCAATAATGTTGCAAGCGCCCAACGCTACAATTTCTTGAGTCGCATCCAAGGTTCTGCCTTTGGCTGAAATAAAATTGTAGGTAAATAAAGGTTTGGCCGCTCAGCGTGCTTGTATCTTGAGTATCTCTCTGATGGACAAAATCCGTCACGAGAAAATCCGTTGGAAAACCATAGTGACCGTCATAGCTCAATGAATTAGCCAGCTGAAGTGGTGTCCGTGAACTTAGCAGAGCATGTGCTAGCAGATCAAAAATAAAAAGGAGTTCTATTCGCATGCAGAAGAGTTCTAGAGTTCCTGATACTTTTTAAAGATAGTTCTGGCGTTTTAACCAAAAAAATCGCAGTTAAAATAATGCTCTGCTAACTTCCGGTAGCAGATCATTTTCGAGCAAAGCAAAAAAAAAAGACAGTTCTGTACGCATGCAGGTCAGTTCTATAGTTCCTCATACTTAATAATGATAGTTCTGGCCATTTAACCTTAAAAAAAATCGATTGAAAAAATTAAAAAAAATTCAAACTTTATAATCACAAGTCATTAAAAAAATTCCAGCAGCTAGAACTCTGATCTGAGAGACTGGAACTCCTCGATTTATTCTAGCTTATTAAACAAGCTATCGAATAAACCTACAAACTTAACCAGAACTTTCATAAAAATGCCAGCAGAGCATACCAGAAGAGTCAATTACTTTAAATTTTCGAACTTAGTATCAAAAGTTATTAAAAAAACTGCAGTAGCTAGAACTCTGATCTGAGAGGCAGGAACTCCTCGATTTATTCTAGCTTATTAAACAAGCTATCGAATAAACCTACAAACTTAACCAGAACTCTCATAAAAATGCCAGCAGAGCATACCAGAAGAGTCAATTACTTTAAATTTTCGAACTTAGTATCAAAAGTTATTAAAAAGAACCCAGCAGCTAGAACTCTGATCTGAGAGGCAGGAACTCCTCGATTTATTCTAGCTTATAAAACAAGCTATCAAATAAACCTACAAACTGAACCAGAACTCTCATACAAATGCCAGCAGAGCATACAAGAAGAGTCAACTACTTTAAATTTTCGAACTTAATATCAAAAGTTATTTAAAAGAATCCAGCAGCTAGAACTCTGATCTGAGAGGCGGGAACTCCTCGATTTATTCTAGCTTATTAAACAAGCTATCGAATAAACCTACAAACTTAACCAGAACTTTCATAAAAATGCCAGCAGAGCATACCAGAAGAGTCAATTACTTTAAATTTTCGAACTTAGTATCAAAAGTTATTAAAAAAACTGCAGTAGCTAGAACTCTGATCTGAGAGGCGGGAACTCCTCGATTTATTCTAGCTTATTAAACAAGCTATCGAATAAACCTACAAACTTAACCAGAACTCTCATAAAAATGCCAGCAGAGCATACAAGAAGAGTCAACTACTTTAAATTTTCGAACTTAATATCAAAAGTTATTTAAAAGAATCCAGCAGCTAGAACTCTGATCTGAGAGGCGGGAACTCCTCGATTTATTCTAGCTTATTAAACAAGCTATCGAATAAACCTACAAACTAAACCAGAACTCTCATAAAAATGCCAGCAGAGCATACAAGAAGTGTCAATTACTTTAAATTTTTGAACTTAGTATCAAAAGTTATTAAAAAAACTCCAGCAGCTAGAACTCTGATCTGAGAGGCGGGAACTCCTTGATTTATTCTAGCTTATTAAACAAGCTATCGAAAAAACCTATTATCTAGCCTGGAACTCTCAAAAAGATGCCAGCAGAGCATACAAGAAGAGTCAACTACTTTAAATTTTCGAACTTAATATCAAAAGTTATTTAAAAGAATCCAGCAGCTAGAACTCTGATCTGAGAGGCGGGAATTCCTCGATTTATTCTAGCTTATTAAACAAGCTATCGAATAAACCTACAAACTAAACCAGAACTCTCATAAAAATGCCAGCAGAGCATACAAGAAGAGTCAATTACTTTAAATTTTTGAACTTAGTATCAAAAGTTATTAAAAAAACTCCAGAAGCTAGAACTCTGATCTGAGAGGCGGGAACTCCTCGATTTATTCTAGCTTATTAAACAAGCTATCGAAAAAACCTATAATCTAGCCTGGAACTCTCAAAAAGATGCCAGCAGAGCATACAAGAAGAGTCAATCACTTCAAATTTTCAAACTTAATATCAAAAGTTATTTAAAAGAATCCAGCAGCTAGAACTCTGATCTGAGAGAGCTAGAATAAATTGAGGAGTTCCCGCCTCTCAGATCAGAGTTCTAGCTACTGCAGTTTTTTTAATAACTTTTGATACTAAGTTCGAAAATTTAAAGTAGTTGACTCTTCTTCTATGCTCTGCTGGCATCTTTTTGAGAGTTCCAGGCTAGATTATAGGTTTTTTCGTTAGCTTGTTTAATAAGCTAGAATAAATCAAGGAGTTCCCGCCTCTCAGATCAGAGTTCTAGCTACTGGAGTTTTTTAAATAACTTTTGATACTAAGTTCGAAAATGTAAAGTAATTGACTCTTCTGGTATGCTCTGCTGGCATTTTTATGAGAGTTCTGGTTCAGTTTGTAGGTTAATTCGATAGCTTGTTTAATAAGCTAGAATAAATCGAGGAGTTCCCGCCTCTCAGATCAGATTTCTAGCTACTGGAGTTTTTTAAATAACTTTTGATACTAAGTTCGAAAATTTAAAGTAATTGACTCTTCTGGTATGCTCTGCTGGCATTTTTATGAGAGTTCTGGTTTAGTTTGTAGGTTTATTCGATAGCTGGTTTAATAAGCTAGAATAAATCGAGGAGTTCCCGCCTCTCAGATCAGAGTTCTAGCTGCTGGATTCTTTTAAATAACTTTTGATATTAAGTTCGAAAATTTAAAGTAGTTGACTCTTCTGGTATGCTCTGCTGGCATTTTTATGAGAGTTCTGGTTTAGTTTTTAGGTTTATTCGATAGCTTGTTTAATAAGCTAGAATAAATCGAGGAGTTCCCGCCTCTCAGATCAGAGTTTTAGCTGCTGGGTTCTTTTTAATAACTTTTGATACTAAGTTCGAAAATTTAAAGTAATTGACTCTTCTGGTATGCTCTGCTGGCATTTTTATGAGAGTTCTGGTTCAGTTTGTAGGTTTATTCGATAGCTTGTTTAATAAGCTAGAATAAATCGAGGAGTTCCCGCCTCTCAGATCAGAGTTCTAGCTACTGGAGTTTTTTTAATAACTTTTGATACTAAGTTCGAAAATTTAAAGTAGTTGACTCTTCTTCTATGCTCTGCTGGCATCTTTTTGAGAGTTCCAGGCTAGATTATAGGTTTTTTCAATAGCTTGTTTAATAAGCTAGAATAAATCGAGGAGTTCCCGCCTCTCAGATCAGAGTTTTAGCTGCTGGGTTCTTTTTAATAACTTTTGATACTAAGTTCGAAAATTTAAAGTAATTGACTCTTCTGGTATGCTCTGCTGGCATTTTTATGAGAGTTCTGGTTCAGTTTGTAGGTTTATTCGATAGCTTGTTTAATAAGCTAGAATAAATCGAGGAGATCCCGCCTCTCAGATCAGAGTTCTAGCTACTGGAGTTTTTTTAATAACTTTTGATACTAAGTTCGAAAATTTAAAGTAGTTGACTCTTCTTCTATGCTCTGCTGGCATCTTTTTGAGAGTTCCAGGCTAGATTATAGGTTTTTTCAATAGCTTGTTTAATAAGCTAGAATAAATCGAGGAGTTCCCGCCTCTCAGATCAGAGTTCTAGCTGATGGATTCTTTTAAATAACTTTTGATATTAAGTTCGAAAATTTAAAGTAGTTGACTCTTCTTGTATGCTCTGCTGGCATTTTTATGAGAGTTCTGGTTAAGTTTGTAGATTTATTCGATAGCTTGTTTAATAAGCTAGAATAAATCGAGGAGTTCCCGCCTCTCAGATCAGAGTTCTAGCTGCTGGATTCTTTAAAATAACTTTTGATATTTTGTTCGAAAATTAAAAGTAGTTGACTCTTCTTGTATGCTCTGCTGGCATTTTTATGAGAGTTCTGGTTCAGTTTGTAGGTTTATTTGATAGCTTGTTTAATAAGCAAGAATAAATCGAGGAGTTCCCGCCTCTCAGATCAGAGTTCTAGCTGCTGGGTTCTTTTTAATAACTTTTGATACTAAGTTCGAAAATTTAAAGTAATTGACTCTTCTGGTATGCTCTGCTGGCATTTTTATGAGAGTTCTGGTTAAGTTTGTAGGTTTATTCGATAGCTTATTTAATAAGCTAGAATAAATCGAGGAGTTCCCGCCTCTCAGATCAGAGTTCTAGCTGCTGGATTCTTTAAAATAACTTTTGATATTAAGTTCGAAAATTAAAAGTAGTTGACTCTTCTTGTATGCTCTGCTGGCATTTTTATGAGAGTTCTGGTTCAGTTTGTAGGTTTATTTGATAGCTTGTTTAATAAGCTAGAATAAATCGAGGAGTTCCCGCCTCTCAGATCAGAGTTCTAGCTACTGGAGTTTTTTTAATAACTTTTGATATTAAGTTCGAAAATTAAAAGTAGTTGACTCTTCTTGTATGCTCTGCTGGCATTTTTATGAGAGTTCTGGTTCAGTTTGTAGGTTTATTTGATAGCTTGTTTAATAAGCAAGAATAAATCGAGGAGTTCCCGCCTCTCAGATCAGAGTTCTAGCTGCTGGGTTCTTTTTAATAACTTTTGATACTAAGTTCGAAAATTTAAAGTAATTGACTCTTCTGGTATGCTCTGCTGGCATTTTTATGAGAGTTCTGGTTAAGTTTGTAGATTTATTCGATAGCTTGTTTAATAAGCTAGAATAAATCGAGGAGTTCCCGCCTCTCAGATCAGAGTTCTAGCTGCTGGATTCTTTAAAATAACTTTTGATACTAAGTTCGAAAATTTAAAGTAGTTGACTCTTCTTCTATGCTCTGCTGGCATCTTTTTGAGAGTTCCAGGCTAGATTATAGGTTTTTTCAATAGCTTGTTTAATAAGCTAGAATAAATCGAGGAGTTCCCGCCTCTCAGATCAGAGTTCTAGCTGATGGATTCTTTTAAATAACTTTTGATATTAAGTTCGAAAATTTAAAGTAGTTGATTCTTCTTGTATGCTCTGCTGGCATTTTTATGAGAGTTCTGGTTAAGTTTGTAGATTTATTCGATAGCTTGTTTAATAAGCTAGAATAAATCGAGGAGTTCCCGCCTCTCAGATCAGAGTTCTAGCTGCTGGGTTCTTTTTAATAACTTTTGATACTAAGTTCGAAAATTTAAAGTAATTGACTCTTCTGGTATGCTCTGCTGGCATCTTTTTGAGAGTTCCAGGCTAGATAATAGGTTTTTTCGATAGCTTATTTAATAAGCTAGAATAAATCGAGGAGTTCCCGCCTCTCAGATCAGAGTTCTAGCTGATGGATTCTTTTAAATAACTTTTGATATTAAGTTCGAAAATTTAAAGTAGTTGACTCTTCTTGTATGCTCTGCTGGCATTTTTATGAGAGTTCTGGTTCAGTTTGTAGGTTTATTTGATAGCTTGTTTAATAAGCTAGAATAAATCGAGGAGTTCCCGCCTCTCAGATCAGAGTTCTAGCTACTGGAGTTTTTTTAATAACTTTTGATATTAAGTTCGAAAATTAAAAGTAGTTGACTCTTCTTGTATGCTCTGCTGGCATTTTTATGAGAGTTCTGGTTCAGTTTGTAGGTTTATTTGATAGCTTGTTTAATAAGCTAGAATAAATCGAGGAGTTCCCGCCTCTCAGATCAGAGTTCTAGCTGCTGGGTTCTTTTTAATAACTTTTGATACTAAGTTCGAAAATTTAAAGTAATTGACTCTTCTGGTATGCTTTGCTGGCATTTTTATGAGAGTTCTGGTTAAGTTTGTAGATTTTTTCGATAGCTTGTTTAATAAGCTAGAATAAATCGAGGAGTTCCCGCCTCTCAGATCAGAGTTCTAGCTACTGGAGTTTTTTAAATAACTTTTGATACTAAGTTCGAAAATTTAAAGTAATTGACTCTTCTGGTATGCTCTGCTGGCATTTTTATGAGAGTTCTGGTTTAGTTTGTAGGTTTATTCGATAGCTTGTTTAATAAGCTAGAATAAATCGAGGAGTTCCCGCCTCTCAGATCAGAGTTCTAGCTACTGGAGTTTTTTAAATAACTTTTGATACTAAGTTCGAAAATGTAAAGTAATTGACTCTTCTGGTATGCTCTGCTGGCATTTTTATGAGAGTTCTGGTTTAGTTTGTAGGTTTATTCGATAGCTTGTTTAATAAGCTAGAATAAATCGAGGAGTTCCCGCCTGTCAGATCAGAGTTCTAGCTACTGGAGTTTTTTAAATAACTTTTGATACTAAGTTCGAAAATTTAAAGTAATTGACTCTTCTGGTATGCTCTGCTGGCATTTTTATGAAAGTTCTGGTTAAGTTTGTAGGTTTATTCGATAGCTTGTTTAATAAGCTAGAATAAATCGAGGAGTTCCCGCCTCTCAGATCAGAGTTCTAGCTGCTGGATTCTTTAAAATAACTTTTGATATTAAGTTCGAAAATTTAAAGTAGTTGACTCTTCTTGTATGCTCTGCTGGCATCTTTTTGAGAGTTCCAGGCTAGATAATAGGTTTTGTCGATAGCTTGTTTAATAAGCTAGAATGAATCAAGGAGTTCCCGCCTCTCAGATCAGAGTTTTAGCTGCTGGAGTTTTTTTAATAACTTTTGATACTAAGTTCAAAAATTTAAAGTAATTGACTCTTCTTGTATGCTCTGCTGGCATTTTTATGAGAGTTCTGGTTTAGTTTGTAGGTTTATTCGATAGCTTGTTTAATAAGCTAGAATAAATCGATGAGTTCCCGCCTCTCAGATCAGAGTTCTAGCTGCTGGAATTTTTTGAATGACTTGTGATTATAAAGTTTGAATTTTTTTTTCATTTTTTCAATCGATTTTTTTTAAGCTTAAATGGCCAGAACTATCATTATTAAGTATGAGGAACTATAGAACTGACCTGCATGCGTACAGAACTGTCTTTTTTTTTTGCTTTGCTCGAAAATGATCTGCTACCGGAAGTTAGCAGAGCATTATTTTAACTGCGATTTTTTTGGTTAAAACGCCAGAACTATCTTTAAAAAGTATCAGGAACTCTAGAACTCTTCTGCATGCGAATAGAACTCCTTTTTATTTTTGATCTGCTAGCACATGCTCTGCTAAGTTCACGGACACGCTGAAGTGGCAGTAGGCAGGCCACATGTGCCGCAGAACCGATGGCCGCTGGGGCAGACGTGTTCTGGAGTAGAGACCGCGTATCGGCAAGTGCAGTATGGGTACGAGCTCTAACCCGCTGGACTGAAGACCTTAAGAAGGTAGCGGGAAGTGGGTGGATGAGGAAGGCGGAGGATCGTGTGTGGTGGCGCGCTCTTTGGGAAGGTCTATATCCCGCAGTAGACGCAAACAGGCTGATTGATTGATTGAAAGGTTAGGCCATCTACGTAGGCTATGTGTTTTGCCTTAGGAATATTGGTTAAGCCACTTTTTTTTCAAATATGATACGAAGTCGATATTTAATTAACTCATACTATCAGATAGATATCAGATAAACGTAAACATCAGATACACAGGCCATCCGTTTACCTGACGTTTACGTTTGATACTGAGATAGCTTTTATCTCAGAGAAGTACATCTTTATCCCAGAAAATCAAAGTGTTCCCACGGGATTTTTAAATACCTAACTTAAATCCACGCGGATGAAGTCCCGGGCATAGAATAAGATTTTGAATTTATAATAGTTTAACCAGCTTCTACCGATGGGTCTTTAAAACCCCCATACAAACTTCTGTTTTCCCTAAGAAAAATTAGGCTAATTTATAACTTGCATTAGTTCTTTATCTGCCTACAAAAGTTCCATCAAAATTTTATCCGGCGATTTAAAATTAGCCCATTTAATTAGACAGACATCTACATTAACATACCCACTCATAATTCAAATCAATGTTTAATCAAAATGACTAGAGTGAACTGAATAATTAAAAAAAACAAAAATGTTCGCTAAAAGCCGAGAGATTTTTTTAAATCACTAACACTGATAAATGACATACATTTCCATTAACCGCCTTACTTGGAAAACATGTGATGCATTTTAACCAAATTGTTCTGTGCTCAATTTATGAACTCTGGCATCGTACCTATAGTATGCGACAGGTCAAGATCGCAATCGGGGTATGATGTTGGGATACGCCCCGCACACCCGCACGTCACCCGCGTTCGCCCGCCCGTGCGGGTGTGCGGGGCGTTCCCTCCCAGATTGCCATTTCGACCTGTCGCGTACTATACACGTATAATGACAGTAACCATAAAAGTAACACAGGTTCGCGTAACGACGCTTTGTATAGGAATAGCTTTCATAATACCAGGCGGGCACGACACGATACCGATTTCAATGACGGAGTTATGAAATACGAGTAGTCTAGCGTTTCGTGAAAAAATTGGGTCGTTCGACCTCTTTACATATAATCGGAATCGGCTTCGCTCAGTAGGTAGCTGAATCTACTAGGCAAATTGATCAACTACTTAAAATCGAATACCTACCATCAAATCCATACCTACTAATATTATACCACCCACAGTGTGACCCTCTCCGAACTTTTCATAAACAGCTGATCGGAATATTTATATTTTAGTGTTTTTTTTGTTTTTTTTTAACTAGTTGGTACAATTACAACTAGGTGATTCCTTATGGTAATTAGGTAAAAAATTAAAAAAAGATTTTTAAAGTCATTCAAACGCTGAGGGACTCTATATACCTATATAGGTAGGTAATACCTACTAAATGCCCGGTTTCAGTTTTCGTTAGCAGAGTATAATATCTCTTACGCCCTATTTATTTAACTATAAGTATAACACCTGTATTATAGCACCGTTATACTCAGATTAGTTTATACACAGCAATTGTATCGTTCAGTGTAAAATTCTATTTTTTGTTATTCTTTTATTTCTTATGAATAATGCACAACTACAAAAATATAACTCCTACTTTGCTGATGACACTGACCTGAATTTTGGGCTACATTTTTAGCATTGAATTTTATGTGAAGTGTGTTTATGTAGTTGTTACGACCTACAATTTACTTTTGTCATTGTTCTGATTCCCATATTTTCATGTTTAGATTTAGTTGATTATTTTATTATTATTTAACTTATTATGCAGTAGATTTAATAACATAACTTATTGATACACACTCTACACTTCAAGGCTAACTTATTCGTCAAGAAAAGCTAGCAGATAGACCGATTTATACATAATAATATCAGTACCTACGGAAGTATGGATCTATTACGTAAAAGGTTTTTTAGGAATTTTTAACTAAGCAATCTCACAATCTTCTCCCGGACTATAATATTAAGCTAAATGTAATTTAATACAAACACATGAATGCCCCGAGCATCTGTGGTGCTCGTAATTTGTTTCAGTAATTTGAACCACTATTTCTCGTTTTGTATGAATTTCAAACTTTTTGTTAAATTGTATTGTATTATTTTCTTTTACACCAAAGGCATGCGGACAAGTTGACATTCTAACAACCTAGCAATATAAAATTTTCTTTCGTTCAAAATAAAAGCTCTAGTTTTTCTAACACATCTTTCCTCTGTTTGTATTATAAAAGTCGTTGCTGTATATACCTTAAAGAAAAATCATAATGATGATCATGATCAACCCATCTTCGGCTCACTATAGAGCATGGGTCTCCTCTCAGAGAGAGAAGGGGTTTAGCCCTAGTCTACCACGCTGGCCAAGTGTGGATTCCCAGACTTCACAAGCCTTTGAGTTGAGACCATTATGGAGAGCTCTCAAGCATGCAGGTTTCCTCATGATGTTTATCCTTCACCGTTCCGTCACCGTAAAGAAAAATGCGTCATAGTAGGTAATTAAAAAAGTAAGATCATAGGTACACTATACCCTATAGGTACCTATACTATACCTAGTTACTTGCATAAGCAGGATGTAAGCTATGTTCCCAATAGATGATGCTTGCGATTTCGTCCACGTGTTTTTTTTAAAGAATTCCGAGGTTCTGATAGAACTCTTTGATTTCCGGAACAAATTTTTAGTTTATTGTTTCATACCAAACAGTTTTACATTGGCGTTCCTGAGATTTCGTTTCAAACAAGTAATAAAGATTACAGTACTTTTTTTAATTTGAATATTTACACGCAATTTAAGATCTTAATTCAGTAGAATATAGAGTCTATATTTGTATAATTTGATAAAATCTTTGCTGCTGTACGTCTCATTACTGCTGTTAATTAGTAAGCATAACCAAAGACCACTCAAGTCGTTCCGACCTAGGGTTACCAGTCTAAGATTTTGTTTAATAAATCGCATAAAAACCTTTATTAATTTTTGTTCTCAAGACATACTGTAGGTATTATTGATGTTTTGTCTTTGGTTAAGTAGCAACTAATCCGTTCTTAGATTTTAAAAACATCGATTAATCTGTTTACTAAATTTGCTATTCTCTTAAAACTTTCTAGTGCAATTAATTATAACCTATTGGATACGTTTATTTAAAATGAGTAATTTGAACAAATTTATAATATCAAGTACATCAAATTTTAAACCTCACCGATGCCACTGCATCAAAGCATTGTGCCCAAAAAATATATAAGCAGCATCATCCAATAAGATAATAGAGAATAAAAATTATTAATACGTAAAAAGTGTTCAGTTCTATTAATTAATTACTCAAATCGTCGACTAAAATTATGAAATATGTACCTAATATTCGATTTGAAGACTTTATTTTACTGTCAAACAACGTGTAATTTTGTGTCTCAACTTTCATCGGCACCCTCTAATAGGCTAGTTGACACTTTTTTTAAGTTGGTCTTAAATGGTTAATATTTGTCCTATTAGATCAAAAAAATTAACACTATATTTTTTTGCGCCCTAAAAACCGTAAAACTTTAATTTAAAAATATATTTTTCTTAGACAGCTGAAAACACTGTCGGCCATGTTTGACCGATAGATTATCTGTGCTCTGATGTCATGCATTTGTAAACAACAGCATAACCTCCCAAAGTTTAATAAACATGACTTCTATACTAGTTTACATGAAAAATATAGTAAATATCGTTATTGTATCATCCGAGAATGTAAAAACGCATCGATAAAGACCACAGGAAAGTTGTGGATTAGGGTGCCCAGTGAAATAAATATACGTAACACGCGAAGACTTGCTTAAAGGGATCCTATATGACTAACGACTTCAACCCAAATTTATTTTTGCAAAGATCACTTTGTTGTAAGTCTTACTTAATAACTTATTCAATTTATAAAGAGAAAACGATATTTTTTTACGTTTACTATGAGTTTTTAGAAATATATAAAAACTAGCATATGCTCGTGACTTCGCCCGCGTGGACTTCATAAATTTCAAACCCCCATTAACCCACTCAGGGGTGGAATTTCAAAAAATCTTTTCCTAGTGGATACCTTCTCTTTACCTACAAAGAACACACCCACTAAATTTCATGTATCTAGGACCAGCTGTTTAGATGTTTAGGCTGTGCGTTGATATATAAGTTAGTCAGGACTTTAAATTTTATATATATGGATACTACGTTAGTCCCCGCGTGACATAGAGATGACATTTCTTTGTTTACATATTTAATGACGTCACATCATGGCTGACAGCGTTTTCTGCGTTTCAAATAAAAATAAAAACTGTATTTTTTAAAATTGGATTTATATATCCATCCTGCGTTTTTAATAATTGTTATTGATATATTTCGTTGTCTTAAGCAAAATACTAGCAAAATACTATAAAATAAAAGCTTAATAAATAATCATTTATTGGATGAAATTAGATAGGAGTCAAGTAGCCTATTAATGGCCAGATGGAGTTGGTGACAAGTGACAACCCTACTTCAACCGTTTTTAGTATTTACTCTGCGACTACTCTTTCAACCTAAGACGACTTTCATGTTAAAAGTGTTCAGTATTCAAATGAAATTAAGAGCTTCGTGAGTTCATTTTGTGAGGTGAAATTTAATGGTGGCAAAGTGTGATTAGAAATGTGCGGTCTCCTTAGCGACTGGCAGTGCTAAGGCATAATTATTAAGCAAATAATTGGATTAAGCCTTAATGTTACCCTAGGTTCAAATAATAAATACCAGGCTATTACGGGAACCAACATAATAATAACAGCTTTGTACATATTAGCATTAAATATCACTTGCTTTAACGGTGAAGGAAAACATTGTGATTGGCTTCCAATACCGGGATACCGGTATTGTCCAATACCGAGATCCCGGACTTTTAACATCTTTTTTCAATACAAGTATTGAAATGTCTAATACCAGGATACTGGTATTGGCGATAATATAGACTACACAGTGACAGATCCTCATTCTATTGCATACTCATATTTTACTAGCTTATTCAAAACTTGTTCGGAATTTGTGTAGTCCACGCGGACGAAGTCACAAATTTCGAACTCCTATTTTACCCCGTTAGGGGTAGAATTTTCAAAAATCATTTCTTAGCGGATATATACGTCATAATAGCTATCTGCATACTAAATTTCAGCCCGATCCGTCCAGTAGTTTGAGCTGTGCGTTCATAGATCAGTCAGTCAGTCAGTCAGTCACCTTTTCCTTTTATATATTTAGACATTTTTTATTCGACTAAGATTAAAACATGTATTTCTCCGTGTAGGTACGCACGCGGATTGAACCTATCGCCGGCTCACACTACTTAGGATGGGTATGAATTCACAGCAAATCAGAATGAGAATGGTTTGGCCATAGTCTACCACGCTGGTCAATAAAATTGCGGTTTGGCAGACTTTACACACCTTTGAGAATATTATGGAAAACTCTCAGGCATGCAGGTTTCCTCACGATGTTTTCCTTCATTCTTAAGGCAAGAGATTTTCACATACTTAGCTCCGAAAACTTACCCGGGATTGAACCCCAGACCCTCGACTAGGGGGCCAACGTTTTAACCACTAGGCTATCAGCGCTTTACCTACGATTTTTCTCAATCATTCCCTTACACCGTGAAGCCCACTCATGTACTTAACAGTAGGTAGGTATACTATGTACAAATAATTACTATGAAGTACCTACTCACAGAATGCTTTAGCGATGGCGACGTTGGAAATGACTCCGACAAGAGGCACTACAATCAGACCCGATCCAAGATGTGAAAACATTTCTCCAGCGCCAAACGTAGTGTTGCCAACCGTTGTTTGAAACGGTGGAAGCTCTGGTTTTGGTAGCCCTGGAGTTATGTCACCTGAAAAAGGGTAAGATTAATTTAATAAAAATAATTAAGTATCAAGTACTAACAGAACTTTATAAAGGCTTAATACACACCTACAGAGTGAACTGGGGCCAAGGCCAATTAGATTTTTTTTATAACAATCCAAAAAAAACGGCCAAGTGCGAGTCAGGCTCGCGCACTGAGGGTTCCGTACTACAGTCGTATTTTGTCGACATTTTGCACGATAAATCAAAAACTATGATGCATAAAAATAAACAAAAATCTGTCTTAGAATGCACAAGTGAAGCCCTTTCATATGATAGCCCACTTGATATAAAATTATCTTTGAAAATTGAAAACACTGATTATTAGTTCATGACCACAATTTAATTTTTTTGTGTGATGTAACCACAAATTCACGGTTTTCAGATTTTCCCCTAATTATGTCTGCTATAAGACCTACCTACCTGCCAAATTTCATGATTCAAGGTCAAAGGGAAGTACCCTATAGGTTTTCTTGACAGACACGACAGACGGACGGACATACAGACAGACAGATACAAACCCTAAAAATGCTGCGTCTCTGGTATATATACTCTCTAGGTGAGCGTTGCACCTAAGGAATGAAAACTCGGTAATTTTATATCTAATTTCAAACTATGAGCTTTAAATACCAATATGATGACTAAACTCGCCTGAAAGCGACATCGAGTGCTTTCCCAGCGTATCCAAGTATTCCAAGTAGTTTTCCTTTACCTACTGTACATTGACGGAAAATATTTGGAAAATAATAGCAATACATCAACAATTACTCACGCTAATGCCGACATACGTGTATTCTAACTGACCACTTGATCAATAATATGCCTGACTTGGCAATTTTGCTGAATCGCCTGAATTTCAGTAAGGCCGGTACCCCATTAAAACTTGATCGAATCGGTCTAAGGCCACCAACGATAGTCTATAAACAATTGTTATAAATTCACATTTCCTACAGCCGGATTTTGTGGTTATTGTTTCATTCGGTCATCTTTTCTAGAAGTCGGAAATGCAGTACTTAGCTACTACAAAATTTTATACTTAAAGAAATAGCCACTCAGCCGTATTTTTAGTAGTAATTCATTGTCGAATGTCAAGTTTTTCAGACTGTATTTTTCATGTCAACATTAACTGTGCATAAAGCTATATCGTCGAGAAATGGATGGAAAAACATCGTGATTTGACTGACAGATTTACGCTATGTTAAGGTTAATTTTTAAAAGTCACACTTAAGGGACCATTTTCAACCTCTATTTTGTTTTAGTGAATAACAATTTAAGGGTAAAACTAAGGGTAAAACAACATTCTCTACATATTCCCGCTCCATACCTACTACCCATTTACGGTTCGCGAAATACAAACAGCATATCATGCTAAAGAGACAGCTTGCTGCAGTGCAACACCGTAAATAATACGCCGTATGGTTGCTGCACGTCACGTATATTTCTCTCTACGCGACAAAAATATAAACTGAATTGCTACCACTGGAAGTACTTTACAATAAATCTTACTGTTATACTTGAACAAGCTTTACACATGACTGTAAATTAAACACGCAGTGCAACGCGCGGCGGATTAGATTTTAATTTATCACTTAGCTGAAGTTGTGTAGCATTGTCTGAGTGGTTTCAGGTTTTTGGAAATTCCGTCGAAACTCTTTGGTTCAATATAAAAGTAGATTCCTCCTCCGGGATGCAAGCTGTATTTTGTCAAAAATTGTATTTTCGCCTTTCGTCAAAATCAGTAAAACGGGTGGGCCTTTGCAAATCCCTTAAAAACTTTTTGATTTTCCGAATTAAAAAGAGTATACTTAATAATATGTGCGTCTCCGAGATGCAAGAGAGATCTATGGTTCCTTACACCAAACTCCTAACTCCTAAAATCTATATAAATAAAAATGAACCGCCAAAATGTATGTAACTCCCAAAGACTGCAAGAATTGGATAATGCTTTTTTGTTGTGTTTGTAATTGTCAGGATAAGGTTTGTATGAAGAATCCACGGGAAAAGACAGTTCCCACGGGACACGGACAAAGTCGCGGGCAACAGCTAGTAACTAATAAATCAGCTGTTACAATGCGAAGTAGGTATAATACGCAACAGGTCAAGATGGCAATAGGGATGCCCAACCGCACCGCCCCCACGCTAACCCTGTGCGGGCGAACGCGGGTGACGTGTGCCGTGTGATCGCCATCTCGAACTGTCGCGTATATACATTGTCGCAAGTCACAATGACGTGAAATGTACAGCTAATTCTCCGTCGCGTCGGTTCACTTTTTGTTGATAAATTGATATTTCCTTCTCATTATTGCCAAAGTCTATTATCGAGTTGATGTAATCTGCTTTCTCTCGGTCGAGTTCGTGAACTGCTTCTATTCAATTTCCGGTCAAATTCAATTAAGGTGACGCAGGACGCTCGACCGAAATTGGCAGCGCACGTGGGTAACATGTTTGCTTTTCACTTGACATTGTATGAGAAAGTTGAGAGGCACGATGATTTTCACCGAAATCAAGCGCGCGATAAGGGTTTAGGAAAAGTATTTTTGAGAAAAAACTGCTGAATTTATGTTTGCAAAGTAAAGTTATTTCAACTAATGAATAAATAAACTACGTCTAATGATAAATTGTTTTAGAATTTTCATATCCCTAATCTTATTTATTTACGCCCAAAGTTGTCATTAATTTAGTGTTAAAATAGGAATCTTTTGAGCCTCGTAACTTTTTAATCAATATTTTTTTCAATGTTTTATATATCAATAAACCTAGATAATGACGAGATAAATCGATATAATTCTTAGTTTTGTGCGTACAATATCGAATATTGTTGTATTTTCCCTCCTACGTTTGTATGAAGAAAGCACCGAACTGAGTCCCCTTAAGTAATTGTTGACGAAATATATTGCGTAAACATTTAGGTTTAAGATATTTTTTCCTCATATTTAGGCCAAGCCTTTATTGTAACTTCCTCGTTGGTCTAGTGTAAAGGTGAGGATGAGGAGATCTTGGGTTGTATTCCCGGGTCGCACCAAAAAATAGTCAGATACCTACCTACTGGGGCTTTCTGTCAAGAAATTCACAATAGTTACTAACCCGGAGTTATGAAGTTGGCAATGTTTCACCTCCTTTCTTGCCTCAGAGCGTCGGTTCTACGCCTGAACTCTCTCCAATCATGTCATATTTCCATCTCATATCACTATGAGAGTAAGGAAAAGAGAGAGCGTCTATGTTTGTGTACACACTTATGCACTATAATAATAATGTAAAGTGAATGTACAGTGCGACAAGGCTCTCTTGGCACTTGAATGACATTGACAGGGGGCGCTGTTGGAGAACAGAGGCTTAGAATATTCAAACAAGAACAAAGGGGACACTTGACGGCAACGTTAGTTCCGACGCATATCTCCCACGCAGATGGTAAATCTCTGTGGAAAATGGCCGCCAGGCCGAAGTTCGTTCGGTAGGAAATTATCATTCAAACTCACCTGTAAGTATAAGCGGTTCCTCGCTATCTTCATGCACAAAGTAAGCAATGACCGACGCAATGACGACGACAACAGCGTTTCTTGATACGCCCGCGAACCAAAAGCTCCTTTGCAATATGACTGTGTTGCGACGTCCTTTCTCATCCTGGGCGTCTTTTAGACGAATCTCCTTTAGAGCCTGTAAGTAATAAAACTCACTTTAATAGTCTCTACATGATATCCTGGTGGAAACTTTAATTTTTTTGAAGTAAAAGTAACCTATAGTACGCGGCAGGTTGATATGGCAATCGGGATATAAGGCGGGAGGGACACCCCGCACACCCGCACGTTACCCGCGCTCGCCCGCGCCGGTTTAGCGCGAGGGCTGTGCAGGTGTGCGGAGCGTTCCCTTCCCGATTCCGGGATGCAAGCCTATCTACATATATTATGTACCAAAAATTGAAAAAATTGGATAGGCCGTGAAAAGCTAGCAGGCAGACAATTTTTTTTTTTTTAAATCGGTTGAAGCTCCTTTAGCGAAACTCTAATGCCTACAATCTACATAATATTCTACAAAATATTTTCTACCTTTTACGGGCTTCTTCGTCGGGCACGACGACGACGATGAAATTGTACCTACTTACTGAAGAAGATTCCATGTACATCTAACCACGATGTTTTATAAGTCACGCAAATTGCTAATGAGCGTGGCCGGCATTTTAGTGACGTCAGCACTAGACTGTATATTTTTATTTCGGTTATCGTCAAAATGTCGTCATTTCGATGTTAATGAGACAGTGTTCCAGCGAAATAGCAATTTGCGGGACTTATAACAAACTAGCTGATGCCCGCGACTTCGTCCGCGTGGAATTAGGTTTTTTAAAAATCCCGTGGGAAATCTTTGATTTCCGGGATAAAAAGTAGCTCCAGGTCAGTTCAGGATCTATACCCATCCAAAAAATCACGTCAATCCGTTGCACCGCTGCGACGTGATTGAAGGACAAACCAACAAACAAACACACTTTCGCATTTATAATAAGGGTACTGATTATAATAAGGGTACTGATGCAATTATCATTTTCATAAGTAATGAAAGAACAAAACGGAGACAAAAGCAATGAGAAATACCTACCTAGTATTCAGCATAGCAAGTTTGGACTTATTAAACAGAGCGCAAACACTGAGCCCCTGCTAGAATATTCAGTTCATTGTAATACAATTGCCATCAGCTGTTTCAAGCTTAGAACCAGGCAGTGATGAACTGTGATTTAAATTTATAAGGGCTTTGCCACATACGACGGGACCTCAACGGGACGGCATGCGAGATCTGTTTTTGTACAATGAGCCGTCACATAAACTAGCTTGTGTTCGCGACTTCATCCACGTGGACTACACAAATTTCGAACACCAATTTTACCCCCTTAAGGGTTGAATTTTCAAAATTCCTTTCTTAGCGAATGTCTAAGTCATAAAAGCTATCTATATACCAAATTTCAGCCCGACTATTGGTTACTAACAAAAATAGTAACCTGAAATTCTCTCAGAATCTGTTGGTTACTAAATAATGTACCTAATTGAAACAGCACATTCGCTCCGACATCTAAGTAGCTACTCGTACTATGGAATCGTAGAATATTCAATGAATTATATTGAAATCTAGACAACTACAGTATGCGCTACGTATCCTGCGAACATCTCTACAAATTTAGTATGTAATCGTATATATGTAATGTAAATAGCAGTAGGTACTTACGAAATAGTATATTATAATAGTAGGTATAATCATGTGGTAGCCTAGACGTCTAACGTCGGCCTCCGAAGTTCGATCCCGGGACCTCTGATTCGGAGTTATGTGCATTAGGTATGTAGGTAGGTAGGTACAATATGTATAAATAATTTAGCTGAGTTTTTGCACTTGAAAGAAATAATTTGTTCAAGGTTTTACAGGGATTCGGTGCGTAACGGACGTTACGTTATTTGATTATCTAATCTAGGTAGTTATATAGTTAAGAATCTAGATAGATCGTATTTTTTATCAAACATAATGTAGACAGACAGTTAAATAATATAAAAATTAGTATATCTTTCTTTGTCTTCAGATAACATTGGCATTTTCAGCTACGTTAGCTTATCCCCGCGACATCGTCTACTACTCCACCCTACCGCATGGCATTGTAGTTTAATAACTGTCATCATCATCATCATCATCATCATCATCATCATCATCATCATCATCATCAGGGACTTCCACACTTCTAGGGAATCCAGCGACTCCCTGCGACTCGTCTAATGTCGTCCATCCACCTAGTGGGGGGGTCTCCAACGCTGCGTCTTCCGATGCGAGGTCGCCATTCCAGCACCTTGAGCTGCCTATTGCCACTTCAGCTTCGCAACCCGTTGAGCTATGTCGGTTAGTCTAGTTCTCCTACGGATCTCCTCATTTCTGATTCGAACACGTAGAGGAACTCCAAGTATAGCTCTCTCCATCGCCCGCTGAGTGACTCTGAGCTTTCTTATGAGGCCCATAAATTAGCGACCATGTCTCGGACCCATATGTCTAATAACTGTGCGATGATATTATTATCGCCCAAAATAGCGGTGAAGTAAGAGCCACTTTACGAGTACATATAAAATACTTTACTCCAACTCGACAATTTTTATAAAACTTCTCAATAATACAAGTTCAAAGCAGCAACACTAAAAACGTTGTTGTTACGTATTCAGCCAGTTCTGAACGACGGCAATATAAGTTTTGCGAAGTTTTACTCATAACAATAATTTGGAAGGAGCAACAGCACAATTACAGATACAAAATAATCCAATGAATGAAGTCAACTCAGTTCAAGCAAATATTTGTATAAACAGCTCTACGAGGAATTTGTTAATTGCACTGGAATAAGCCAATACTTACCAATCCATTTTTGTGAACAACTTATTTTCCAGCTACTTTAAGTTTTTTAGTAAATAACTTAACATTGCTTTCACGGCATAAACAGTATTTATGACGTTTCAAATCTCCAAAAAAAAAACATCCGAGCCTATTTTTCCTACTTACGATGACGACACGCGAGTTAATTACTACACTTATTGTAGTTTTCCTTAGCTTACTTAAAAGATAAACAAATCGAAGAAACTTCCCTTCTCGAAGAAGCGCGTAAGCGACACGATTTGGCTAGTGCTTTAGGCCTTCTGTAGTTATGATTTATACTTGCATGATTTCATTGTCAGTTCGCGGTAACAAGATCATATAGGTCGCGTATAGGGTTGCCAAGTGTCCGGATAAAGCCGGACATAGGTAGGCTTTTTGATTGCGTGTCCGGCTAAAATAAACGGTGTCCGGCTTGTCCGGCTTTTGTTATGCTTACATTTCGCAAACGAGCGTGGCCGAGCGCAGGCGAGTCGACTATCGGTCGCTCCCGCAGGCGGCAGTGCCGTCTGACAACAAGATTTATGACAATAATAAAAAAGCTTGATTTTACATTAAAAAAAATTGTCGTACCTATTAATACTAAGACACAAAATCCTCACTAATGTAGGGTATCCGGCCTTTGTACCCAAATGTCCGGACAAACTGGCTGGTCTGTCCGGCTATTAAGTTTGGCGACCTGGCAACCCTAGTCGCGTATAGTGCACCTTGCTTACGTTTTAAGTCACTTAAGGAAAAATATTTACTTAGATTATACGCCACGCGTCAGTGAGCCAACAAAGTTCGACGGGAGAGGATTAATTTTTCGTATTTGGGAAGAGGAATGATAGTCTTGACTCTTGACAGAGGAATGAAAATAAAATACAGGCACTTGGCTCAAACGGGCACACCTGGACGGGACAGCGTGAGGCATAGGCTTGAGGTATCTAGCTACTTCAACTCTGTGACACATTAACACTCTGTAAACAATTCGAAATTCGAATTCAAAACTTATCCGTTGAACTATTGTCAGAGTGAACTAGAGAGAGGGTGGAGGGAACTCTCGGTTTGATTCTGAATCAACGATATTAGACTTTGGTGATGTGAAATCAATCAGTAAGTATGTTCATTCAAAACCAAAACTTCTTTAACTTTTAATACTTAGGCTGTGCCCGTAATCATCCCTTAGCCTATTGAACGTAGTCTTGTTAGTAAAATCCAAAGAATAATTAAGTACTTTTGAACGCTCGCGCTCCAACTCCGTAAGAGCACCATTAAAGCCTAGTTAAGTAGTTACATATTCAGCTTTTGCGAACTACAAGTTACAACAAGACCAATTCTCAAAGTTAGCTACTACAATCGTAATTCGGAAGAAAGAGCAGTTATTTTTTATTTGAATCACATTCCAGAGTACTGAGACTACATTATGGCCCATGAGCAGGCGGAAAATTTTGAGGATTGCTTGAAGGTAAAAGCTGAAAGTTTTTATTCTATTGATTCTTCTAACTATCCAACGCGCCATGGTTCTTACAGATATCGGAACTCCATGAGCACTAAATATCAACACAGTAAAGGAAGAAATTAAAAGCTATAGTTGCAACTACAAATCAAGACTTACTAACCATCCAAAACACCTGGAGTGCAGTTGACAATGCAGCAGGCGATCCGTCGACTAAAGTGAAAGCATAATATACTGGATAATTAGCTGAGACTCTAGAGTTTTCCCGCTGGGCAAGTTGTCTCCAAAAACGCCAATCTGTCCTCCAACCAATCTGCTCATAATGGATGGACCGTTTTTTAAATAAAATCGTTTATTTTTCAATTATCTAGTTACACACATACATGGATTTGATCTTGAACAATTTGCGTGCTTGTTGGAATAAGCGTATACAATATTAAGAATGTTACAAGATCAAGAACTGGCTATCCTAGCTAGATGAACGTGATGACTTGCGCATTTATAATATTAGTATGCATTATCCAAAATGTGTTATCCATTGGCTCTCAGTAGGTGCAACAATAGACTGTTATAGAGATAATCTACATAACAAAGTGGCCTGGCAGTTGGCGCGGAGATCTTACAAGTTGTAAAACTACTGCCGACAAACAATACTACGGGCCAATTATATTCCTCGAGAGGTACATTTGAGCTGAAGACTGAAGTCTGAAACTACCAGTGTTCTAAACCTATATAAGCTTTGTTCAAGTTGTAAGTACTTTATCATTAGCGTATTACCTGCCCGTGATTAATAATAATAAATAAGTATAGTCCGCGACAGGTTGAGATGGCAATTGGGGTATGAGGCGGGGGACGCCCCGCACACCCGCACTTCATCCGCGCTCGCCCGCACCGAGTTAGCGAAAGAGCTATGCGGGTGTGCGGGGCGGTCCCTCCCCGATTGCCATCTTGACCTGTCGCTTGCTAAACGTCCTCTCGACCGAGTATCGCCACACAGATTTATTTATTAGAGTTTCGGTACAATGCCATGTAGAAATCGATCAGGGATCCATAATCATAATATCCCTGATCGATTCCTTTTAATGAAACTGCCACACCGTCTCCAATGTTAGCCCGCTTCAATCTAGGCTGCATCATCACTTACCATTACGTGAGAACGCAGTCAAGGGCTCCCTTTTTTTGAATTAAAATCCATACTAATATTATAAATGCGAAAGTGTATCTGTCTGCTAGCTTTTCACGGCTCAACCGTTCAACCGATTTTGACGAAATTTGGTACAGAGGTAGCTTGCAACCCGGGGAAGGCCATAGGCTACTTTCTATCCTTAGGATTTTTAAAAACCTAAACCCAGGCGTTCGAAGTCGCGGGCATCAGCTAGTACCTATTACAATAAAACTTAAACCTTTTCTAATTACTATAAAAATCATGCTCGCGCAGAATGGTGCTAAGAATACTGGCTGCATTTCCGCGCTGGGCAGCCAGGCTGATCCGTTGCGCAAAAAATGAGCCAGCCCTTCTGTCACCAGATGAGGCTCTTAATCGCGGTGAAATGTCTCGTAATTTTTTTAGCACTGTATCAGAATAAATAAAGGTTAGTCATCGGTGCGGCAGAAACTACTTTCACAAACTTTAGCCATCATAGTGCAGTTAGGACGAGGTCACTCAGCGGATTGGGAGGGATGTAGCAAGATGTGAAATTAGTGTCCACAAACAATAGAGCAGGCAATTAGATCGCTCGACAGAGTTTAATGTGCACTGGGATTGTTCAACGCCAAATTGGAGTTAGTTGAGCTACATAATGTGCGCAGAAATAAATTACGTACAACATACCTACTAACTACTTATATTAATTTCTTGTTTTGAATTATAATTCCATTTTAACAGTTAGACTCAATTTACACTGAAAGGGAATGGAAGCGAATTTCTAAAATATCACATAGCTTATTGACTTTTATCACAGAATAAATTATAGTACTACCGTACTTTTATCTCGAAAAACACAAACTTCTTGCCAAAATGAAAAAGTCGCCGGAATGCGCGGGAATTCCCGCGACTTTACGGGATTTTTTTTTTTTTAACGGTAGAAAATGTTATACGTGGTGGACATAGAAGTCAGTATGCTATGTGATATTCGCTTCCATTCTTTTTCAGTGTAAATAATTGAGCCTTATGGCAATTGACAGTAATCCGATAATTCGTCGTTAGAATTCTACCCGTTTTGTTCTATTGTTGTTTGTACCTTCATTTAACGTGCCTGATATATTTTTAATATCGCAGTAAGTGGCATAATATAAGAAATATTATAATATTATAAGTAGGCATAAGTACCTACAGAAATATTAAAAAGTTATGATATGTTATAATAGGTAGGTAAACAGCACGTATATGTAATAGCAAAATAAACAGTGCGGCCTCGGCCTTAAAATCCCAACGACTAACCAGTAGGTAAAGGAAAATATACATAGTCACGTCTTCAAATTCGTATGTAAACAAAACAATTTTCAAGGAAATGTTTATAGTGTCAAAATACTCAGCTAAGATGGAATACGCCTGAGAAAACGTTTACTTACTAACAATGCACAGGTAGTGAGCAATTGACCGCAATTAGAGAACCCACCGTTCATAATAAGACTTTTTTGTTGTGTCCGCGATTATTGTGACATCATCTATAATCTTATGTCACCCATATTATGTCACCATGATTTCTCAAAGACCACTTGTTGATATGGGACTAGATGTTGCCCGCGACTTCGTGCGCGTGGGTTTAGGTTTTCAAAAATCGCGTGGGAACTCTTTGATTTTCCGGGATAAAAGGTAGTATGTCCTATGTCCTTTCTCGGGATGTAAGCTATCTTTGACCTGTGTACCAAATTTCGTCAAAATCGGTTGAACGGATGGGACGTGAAAGTCTAGCAAACAGACAAACAAACAGACACACTTTCGCTTTATAATATTAGTATGAATAACACGTCTAAGAATCGTGTAATCTTGTATGTGTTTGGCAGTAATTAGTTGACGAGCTAAGTAATACATAGAGCTTAGAATTTACACTATGCGCATCTTATTTCAGTCTAAATATTTCGAGTTAAGTGCGAGTCAGGCTCGCGCAATGAGGGTTCCGTACTACAGTCGTATTTTTTCGTCATTTTGCACGATAATTCAAAAACTAGGATGCATAAAAATAAATAAAAATCTGTTTTAGAATGTACAGATGAAGACCTTTCATATGATACCCCACTTGATATAGTTATCTCACTTCGAAAGTTGAAAATACTAATTATTAGTTCATGACCACAATTTATTTTTGTGTGATCTAACCCTAAATGTCAGCTATAAGATCTACCTACCTGCCAAATTTCATGATTCTAGGTCAACGGGAAGTACCCTGTAGGTTTCTTGACAAACAGACAGACAGACAACAAAGTGATCCTATAAGGGTTCTGTTTTTCCTTTTGAGGTACGGAACCCTAAAAACTAGATTAAGTATTATAAAAATGTATCCACTCACCTTCATTCCCATAAGAACGATACAGCAAGACAACCCCAATAGCGTATCCTGCAGTCTAGTATGTGTTATATGTTTGAATACACTGCCCCAAATGGTTATAAAGGTCTCCGCATTGAACTTCAAGCCGAAGAGACCCTTGATCTGGGAAGAGGCGATAGTGATCGCCGCGGCCGATGTGAAACCGGACACCACGGGTAACGACACAAACTCGACGAGGAAACCTGAAATTGGACATAATTTAAAAAGCATATATGGAAGTCAAGGAAAAGACGATTTTGCATACTTAATAAACAATATTTACACATATAACTATAAAAGGATGAGGAAATAATACAATTGTAATAAAAGTCTACAAAATATCTGAGAAACTATTTAAGTATGTGCAGGTACCAAAAATCTTCATGAAAAGATGAACTAAGTACCTACCTATAACACCTTTAACTGAGAAAAACCGACGTGGTCCAGCCATTTTAACGTCAGATTGACTGGCTTTTACTGTACTTTAGTTTTCCTTAGGTGACTTAAAAGAACCCTTCTCGGAGAATCGCGTAAGCGACGTGATTTGTCCAGTGCTTTAGTTTCGTATCATGATTTCATTATCAGTACAGTTAGTATAAGATTTCATAGTTTTAAAAATACCAAAGTCGAAATCGACTGTTTCCATACATCTACAGGCAGCGACACAGCGGAAATATTGCGAACTAAAGATGATCGAGTGTTTGCGAGTATAGCTTTCAACTTTACGATACCAATTACCACATAACTACGTCACCATCGAGAATGGTTTGCGTTTACCTACACCAATACCAATATCGAGTAATTTGGCAGTACGAGTCCTAAGTTTGACGTCCTAAAACTAGTAAATGACGTCATTTTCGCTTATGGATACGAGTCGATAGTCGAATTGTAACTCACCAAAAAATACTCGGTGAGAGAAGCGTGAAAGCTTATTGATAATTAAACAAAATGATGAAATTTAATAAGTGAAGTGCCTTAATTTGCCCACGGAGGCAAGGAGAATGTTTGGGAAGGTAGTCAAAGCTAACCGTCGTGATTGTGTAACTTAAATTTGGTTCAGCGGCGTAATTTGTGATGTGCGCAGTGTATCGGTCAAAGAAACAGGTTCTCACATAGCCCAAACCCTTCAGCAAGTTGAAGTGACAGTGAACAATCCATGCATGTCGTACTGGGTTGAGCATCCGTCAAAGAAACAGGTTCTCACATAGCCCAAACCCCCCGTAAGTTGAAGTGGCAGTGAACAATCCTTGCCTGTCGTACTGGGTTGAGCATCCGTCAAAGAAACAGGTTCTCACATAGTCGAAACCCCCCAGCAAGTTGAAGTGGCAGTGAACAATCCATGCCTGTCGTACTGGGTTGAGCATCCGTCAAAGAAACAGGTTCTCAAATAGTCGAAACCCCCCAACAAGTTGAAGTGGCAGTGAACAATCCATGCCTGTCGTACTGGGTTGAGCATCCGTCAAAGAAACAGGTTCTCACATAGTCGAAACCCCCCAGCAAGTTGAAATGGCAGTGAACAATCCATGCCTGTCGTACTTGGTTGAGCATCCGTCAAAGAAACAGGTTCTCACATAGTCGAAACCACCCAGCAAGTTGAAGTGGCAGTGAACAATCCATGCCTGCGTTCCTACTGAGTTGAGATTTGGTACCACAGCATACCTACAAGTACCTAGTGGGGCACCGACCGATGGACCGTTCATATTATAGAGTAGGTACCTAACGTGAAGTGGCTGAATGAGGATGCCTCAAGACTGGATGTAGAAGACAGACATCCACAGGCTAAAATGATAGATAATGATAATAGTGCATCTCGGATGAATCATTTTGTGCAGCGATGACTGGATGTAGAAGACAGACATCCACAGGCTAAAATGATAGATAATGATAATAGTGCATCTCGGATGAATCATTTTGTGCAGCGATGACTGGATGTAGAAGACAGACATCCACAGGCTAAAATGATAGATAATGATAATAGTGCATCTCGGATGAATCATTTTGTGCAGCGATGACTGGATGTAGAAGACAGACATCCACAGGCTAAAATGATAGATAATGATAATAGTGCATCTCGGATGAATCATTTTGTGCAGCGATGATTGGATGTAGAAGACAGACATCCACAGGCTAAAATGATAGATAATGATAATAGTGCATCTCGGATGAATCATTTTGTGCAGCGATAGCCATCCATACATATAGCTCGCAGAATGCATTTACTTGTAGCGTTGTAAGATCGATCACAAAGAGTATGTCACACCTTGATCATTGAGGCAAAGGTAAGATATGCACAATTTATTACCTACCTATACCTAGGTACCTAATACCTACATAATATTATTCTAAGCCTTATGGGTAGGTACATCAAACGTGTGGCTCAAATTTCCTACTAAGTAGGTGCCTACTTACATTAATTTATGATTCAATTATACATATAAGTTGGTACCTACATCTGATAAAATCAACCCATTTTTTCACCAGAATAGAAACCTAGGTAGGTACCTACCTACCAGGTATATTAACAAACATACATACAATAACAGAAAATACCTACCTACTACCTACCATTACTTGCATCCATTCACAAACAAGAAAGTAGGTACTTAATTTATCTATATATAAAAAAGGAAAAGCTGACTGACTGATCTATCTAATTGAAATTTGTGTAGTCCTCGCGGACAAAATCGCGGGCACAATCTAGTATAGAAGGGTATAAGTTAGTAAAATTTTGTATGAAATGGACCTACCTACCAAATTTAGCTAGCTTATTATATTAAGTATTTTTCTAAAATAAATTATTATTTTCAGGTTGCAGATCATCTATGGTACCTAACCTATACTTACCAGATTATGTTGCCTATCTTCCAGCTACCTAAGCTAGGGCCACTAGAACCTAACTTAATTCAAGAGTCAAGACTGCAACTAACCTGGGGGTCATCAGACTTGTAGAATACCTATATAATTTGAACTGTTTATGATGTACCTACTTAAATACACCTTATGAATTTTACAGCTGATGTAAAATACTTATACGCATACCTACCTACTTATAGTATCTAATTTAAATTTAAACAAAAGAATTTAATTTGTTTTATTTCATCCTAAAAAAAGTAAGTTTTCAGATGATACTAATAATAGTTAAAAAGTATTCTGGAATTTGCCTGCCTGGATATTTCCGGGAATCTATGATCAAAACTAAATTAAAATGACAGGTTTATGTGTATTGCTGTTCCTTTCATAAGCTCCCTGCACTGCAGAAAAGGATAGCAATACATTTAGACCTCGTCTAACAGAATTAGCCACACTGTCCCCAACTGTTTGTGCACCAAGTCTCATCAAAATCGGTTCAACACTTCAAAGATTAGCTCACAATTTTTTTAATTATGAGCTTATTGAGAACGTAACAGGCAATTTTCAATTTTGTTTATTTGTATGAACATTTTGAAACGTGCAGCCTTGATGGGGGTAGCTGAGGTAAAAGGGAGGGGAGGGAAATCATTCCCTTGGAAGGAGTGATTTTCCGCCGGGGATGTATACTTTTTTAAATGATTTTTAATTTTGATAAAATTGTCATTGACTTAAAACAGCCTCGGTAGGGGGCGGCGGGGTAAGTCAACCCCTTCACTCCTTCAGCCAGAGACTCACTCACGTTTTGTATGGATGAATCCAGAGACTCCGGAACGTCCCTATCTCCTCTTCTTTTCTCCATCAAGGCAGCAAGTCTCAAAAGCTAGCCCGTTGTATGTAGGTATGAATTAAAATGCCTATAAAAGAATCTTATGGCATGACTAGCTATAAAAACACTATGTTCATAATAGAAAAGCAGAGACAAAAAACATTTTATTTACTATTAAATTTTTATATTGTTATAAAACTGTAGTTTGTTGCGCAGTGTTACTGCACTTAGATGACTTATGAGGATTCTGTAGAGTGTAGTCTTGATGCAGCAAAATCAACTTGCATTCTTCTAACAAAGTGGATTAGGCAGGTGGTGTGGTCATTCACAGGCTGTTAACATAACGTAACTAACTGGTCCACAGTTATCACTGAAAAAATAGAAATTATTGATCTTTAATTTTTTAAATTGCTAATTAGACAAGAACTATTCTTCTTATTTTACTATCTATCTTAATGAGGTCTAAGTTTTATTTATAATATTAATTAATAAGTACATGATGCCCGTGACTTTATCCGCGCTGATTTAAAGGGTAAAAGTAGCCTATCTCCTTCTCCAGCATGTAACAAAGCTCCACACTAAATAATTTATACTCGCAACTTCATTTATCTTGTGGGAACTGTTCGATTTTCAGAGCCTAGTTTATTTAAAAATAGGCTATATCCATCCCCAGGATGAAAGATCTTTGTACCTTTTGTCAAAATTGGTTGAACGGATGAGCTGTAAAAAGCCAGCAGATAGATAGACAGATAACCTTTATACATACACTAAAATACAGCTCAAACTCAAGGTCCCGAACTTAATTACATGTCTTAAACAAAGAAAACTGAATTGATTATTAAAGAGTTGCCTTTCTGTAATAGATTACCTAGATGTTTTATTGCAACTTTAACTTCAGTGTACCACAAGATTATGTCTAAAATGTGTTGTCATTTATCAAGCGGTCAGTAGTCAAAACTGTTCTAACAAATATAATTATTAATGATGGCTCAGCCCTTTTTGAACTCATTTAATGCTAGGTACCTAGTAGACAGTAATTATTTAAGTAGGTAGGTACATATGAAGTTATGTTATGATTTAACTATACTCTTCAAACCTGGCCACTTGTCTATGTGTCCAAATTCAGATCAAGAGATTTGTATTACCTAGTAATTAGTACATTATGTGAGCGTGATCCGAAGAGAGAGAGTAAACTTACTTAAGGTCGTCAGTCCAGCGGGTTGGAGGTCGTCCCACACTGCGCTTGCTGATACGCGGTCTCCACTTCAGAACACGTCTGCCCCATCGGTTCTGCGGCAGACGTGGCCTGCCCACTGCCAGTACAGATTTCTAATTCGTTGGGCTATGTCAGTCACTCTGGTCATCCAACGGATTTCGTTGTTACGGATTTTGTCCCTCAGAGTTACCCAACATAGCCCGCTAAGCGACTTTGAACTTGTGGACAAGGCCAACTGTCAGTGTCCACGTTTCAGCACCATACGTCATCACAGGTAGGACACATTCATTAAAGACTTTCGTCTTTAGGCTTTGGGGTATCGACGAATTGAAGACTTGACGCAATTTTCCAAATGCTGCCCAGCCCAGCTTATTTTTCTGTCAGCTTCCTTGTCGAAGTTGTTTCTACAAAGTTGTATTACGTACAATAATATATACCTAATAATCAGTAAAACTTCAGTTTTCTAGTTAAAACTAAAGCGATTGTTCCGTTTGTTTCAGTCTCAACTCTCAGTTTCAGTTATGATAAAAGGTTATGTTGGTTTCGTTGGTTTGTTTTGATTTATTTTTTTACTGACAATGACAGAGTAACAGACTAGAAAGCGGTAACTTTTTTTTTAATCTGATGAAAATTTGGCTCTGGACACAAGTTTCTTGAGGTTTTTAGTGATCTTAGACAAATTACCATAGACACACACACCATAGACTAAGTGGTGGACTGTCACTTGTTTGTCATTGTCACGCTGTCAATCTGTCATTGTCAATCTGTCAAAAACGTCAATAAACGAAATAATAAATGCCAAACTCAACAAAATGGCAGCGTATATCTGTCCCCCTTTTTTTGCGAACGTGTAAGAGAGACAAATTGTGGCGAGAGTTGGACCATCACGTTTACTATTTCTTTTACTCGATGAGTCCAATACTGACTGTTATGGCCAACTCATACTGCCGGACAATACGTAAACATTGACCGTGAGGAGTAAACGAAACGATAAACGATAAATGCATTGTTCAATCTTGTACTAACTGTACAGTTTGCGTTACCAAGATTATAAAATGGGCAGCGTATAGTGCGCCTCTTACACTTTTTAGCGAGAAGCTACTTGTTTACCATTTAATTATTTGATATTAGGTACCAAATAGTAGGTACTAAATCTTTTGATTGCTCAAACTTCCGAAATCTCTTTTGGTCCCATCTTCCTGCGCTGGCGCTCATCTTGACGGAAGGTACAAAAGTATAGCTTGTTTCCGGAAGACGGACAAAAGACCATTTTATCCCGGAAATCAAAGTTCACACGAGATTTAAAAAAAACCTAAATTCACACGGACGGCGTCGCAAGCATCATCTAATCTGTCGTAAATAAGCCTCAATAGCTCAACTGCACAAGTATTGAGTGGACTGAAATCCGATTACTCGCAGCTTCGGATTATTGTTGTCGGATTGTTGCACCTAGTCCTGGCCACAGATCTCTATGTACTACGCACGTCCTAGCACAGCTTTGCTCGGGCATGTATGTACTTGGTGACACGTGACAACAGGCTGATTTAGACTAGCTGACTATCCAGAGCTTTGTTTGGGTGGTCTACGGGAGTCTACAGTTGAAAAAACCTACCCGTAAAATTTCGAGATTCTAGATCCATCGGTATAAGTTAGTACGTGCGTTAGTTTTTCAGTCAGTCAGTAATTTCTTCTTATTTGTAATACTAGACGATGCCCACAACTTCATCCACGTGGATTTAGGTTTTTAATCTCTGAACCTTTGATTTTCCAGGATAAAAACTATCCTAAGCTCCTTTCAGAATACCTACCTACAAATTACTTCCAGGTATTTAACTCTTTTATCCATTATCCGGTATGATTAAAGAACAAACTAACACACTTTCGCAATTATAAATTAGTTCCTACTGAAGTTCTAGTAGCAAGACTATTGTATAGAAATGTAACGTGTGTGACAAAATAGTTCTGAAGAGCATCTGCTCTTGCGACATTTCTGCTTTTATGTCTTCTTCAAACAAATTAATATTCCAATATTTGCTTTAGTGGTGGCGTTGCCGTATAACTGTATTACAAAATGAAGTCTATAGATTTACATTTAGAAAGGCAAAATACACTGCTTACCTAGTTGAAAAATCCCAGCAACTAGCTGAATAATGCCACCGATGAAGCAGAGCAGTATCGCAAAATCAGGATTCGTTCCATTCGTATAAGTGAATGTTAGGAGAGAGAGCAAAGCCGTGGGGCCGATGTTGATTTGCGGACAGGTTCCCATTATTGCGTAGACGAAGCTTCCGGCAAAGGATGCGTAGAGGCCAAACTAGAAGTTAACAGTATGTATGAGATTGGGTTGGATTGGGAAAGAATGAAAAAAGGAAATCCGTTTTGAGTATTGCAAATGTAGGACATAATATGAGATTAGCCTCATTAGCCTGCCTTAGTGCTGCCATAGCAGCCTATCTGAGTTTATTTCGTAAGTATTTTTCTTCTTGTGCCCCGCCATGTAGGATCGGCAGCACAACATGTCTTCTTCTTCCACTCACTTCTGTTTTCGTCAATTCTTTATCAATATCTTATCCACTCCTTTCACACGCTCATCCTCTTCCACGTATTCCATCCACCTTTTGTTTGGTCTTCCTCTCTTTAGGGTTCCGTACCTCAAAGGAAAAACGGAACCCTTATAGGATCACTTTGTTGTCTGTCTGTCTGTCTGTCTGTCGCGAACCTGACTCGCACTTGACCGGTTTTTTCTGTCCACGTGATTTTATATATTAAAATTCCTGTACTATACTAAAACGGTAAGTAATAGTACTATTACGGGCCTTAAATTAATTTACTATGTTAATAAAATATAAATTAATTTAGGCCAGAATAGCGCTATGGCTTTACCATTAACAGCAATTTTAATGAATAAAATTATTACTTTAAAAAATAGTTTGCCCACACTTTCAAGGCCTCAATTAAAATAATAAAATACTTGGTTAAAACTTGATGTAGGTAGGTAATTAGGTACTAATTACAAGTACAATTGGCTATAAAATATTGCTAGACTACGCATACCGTATCGCATAAAGATCTAGAATATAACAACAGGAAAAACTTTTATAGTACGTACAAAATTAATTTCGCAAGCAAGTATTGTTGCCGCATTGATTTATTTTATTATTTATTTATGTCACAGTTGTTGTGCCCAATGCATTTTTATTGCTATTACTTTTAATCCTATTTATAATTTATATTTATAGGATCACATTTTAATTTTTTTTGTGATGTAACCACAAATTCACGGTTTGCGGGTTTTTCCCCTTACGTGTGCTATAAGACCTACCTACCTACTAAATTTCATGATTCTAGATAAACGGGAACTACCTACCCTATAAGTTTCTTGACAGGCAGACAGCCAGACAACAAAGTGATCCTATAAGGTACCTTTTTTCCTTTTGAGGTACGGAAACCTAAAAATGTATTTAAGTATAGTAGGTACGGTATTTACAATTTTCTCAATTTTCTTCCTCTACCAACCTTTTGTTTTACTTCGTAAACTCATTTGGAAAACTAACAGAAACAACTAAAATGAGTGAAGTAACTTTTCTGTATTTCAACTAAGAGTTTACTCCACACGCCTGATAAAAATCCATTAGAAGAACTTCACTGAAACTAAATGATTCAGCTTTTATAAAAGTTAAGAGTTGCGAATTTTACGAGTTCCTTTTCTTTGACTTACTTTAACGCTTCAGCTATAACACTGGCATTGCTTCATTTCCTGTTAAAGTAGGTATGATGTAGGTACAGAGTACATCTTTTAATTTTTCAATATAGATAATTATTTACTAACTACCTAGTGTGCTTTCGATTGCGATCCTAGTAGGCGTCTGCAGTTTATTTTTCCTCATATTTTCCTATTCCTAAGATTATTTATTGATATTCAACTTCCTTCTAAGTTTTTGTTCTTTCATTGTTATTTTCCTTCTTATGGAGGTACATATAAAGTGTATAATAAATAAATAAGAGTCTACCGCCAATATTTTTTTAAATAAATTTCAATTTTTTTTAAATAAATTTCAAAAAGAATCATTTAATTTATCAAAATTAATACTAATACTTTAAATTCTTCTAAAAATATATTCAGACTGTCTGATAGTTGTAGTTCGTAATCCTCCCAATATCTCTGGTGGATAGATTTTGATACTTTGGCAAAGGTAAACCCTAGAGAGAGGTTACTAAAAACGGCCATAAATAAATTGGCTGTAATAGACCGACAGATAGACGAAATAACTGGATTGGACCCATAATTGGACCAAAGTGTAAAAGATCTTTATTTAAGTAAGTACCTTATAAGTTATTACTACACTGTGAAGATTGTCGCAGCTATACATAAACAGCCGTTAGTTATTTTACTTATTATCACAATTACTGCATTCCATAGAAATGTGTAATTTATGTCCGATCCGCAAATATTTGCAAGATATTTGTAACTGTTATATCGGAGCAATCGTGATCTTGGATTTACTAGCTGATGCCCGCGACTTCGTCCGTGCGGATTTAGGATTTCAAAAATCCTGTGTCTCCTCTGAAACTCTTTTATTTTCCGGAATAAAAAGTAGGTTACTCCCGCTCTTTTCTACTATCTCTATGCCAAAAATCAAGTCGATTGGTTGCTAAGTTAGAGCGTGAAGGAGGGACAAACATACAAACACAGTTTCGCGTTTATAAAAAACCGGCCAAGTGCGAATCAGACTCACGCACTGAGGGTTACCCGTCGTTATAAATCATTATGATAAATAGATTCAACAATACCTACCTATATTTTAACTATAATAATTTAATAACTGAATCATAATTTTTCGACACTCAAGGACCATAAAATACGTAATAAATAAAAATTTAAGGGGAATTTTTTGATTTAAACATAAATAAAAAACCGACCCAGTGCGATTCAGACTCGCGCATCGAGGGTTCCGTACTAGGGATTTATTCTCGACATTTTCCACGATAAATCAAAAATTATTATGCATGAAAAAAAACAGTTTTAGAATGTAGATACAGGTAGGTACAGCCCTATCATATTATGATATCCCACTTGATATACTTATCTAACTTTGAAAATTGAAAATACTACTTAATTATTAATTTGTTCATGCGCACATTTTAATTTTTAATGTGTTGTAACCACAAATTCACGGTTTTCGGATTTATTTCTTTAATTATATAATAAGACCTACATATCTGCCAAATTTCACGATTATATAGGTTACCGGGAAGTAACCTATAGGTTTTCTTGACAGACACGACAGACGGACAGACAGACAGACAACGAAGTGATCCTTTAAGGATTCATATTCTTTTTGAGGTGCGGAATCCTAAAAAATACCTGTGGTTCAAATCCAGCGAGTGAAGCGTAGGCAATAGACTGCGGTATTAAAGTAAGCGCCACAGTAATACCGGCGATCAAATCTCCGATTCCCTTGTTAGCATCATAGCTTCTTGACCAGTTCAGTATGGGCAAGACTCTCCCGACTAGTTGCCGGGGGTTTACCTTCAGCATCATTCTGAAATTAATTTAAATCATCTAAATATATAAAAGGAAAAGATGACTGACTGACTGACTGGCTGATCTATCAACGGACTACTGGACGGATCGGGCTGAAATTTGGCATGCAGATAGCTATTATGACGTAGACTTCCGCTAAGAAAGGATTTTTGGAAATTCAGCCCCTAAGGGGGTGAAATAGGGGTTGGAAATTTGTGTAGTCCACGCGGACGAAATCGCGATCATAAGCTAGTTAATTATATTATTAGTAATCAGTAATTAAATATCACTTGCTTTAACGGTGAAGGAAAACATCGTGAGGAAAGCTGCATGCTTGAGACTTCTCCATAATGTTCTCAAAGGTGTGTGTAGTCTACCAATCTGAACTGGGTCAGCGTGGTAGACAATAACCTTAACCCTTCTCATTCTAATTAATTCGTCAAATAATTTTATTTCATGTAGGTCTACCACGTTACCTTTGTCGCATTCACAGACGTCAAAATAGGTATGGGGTAGATAAGAGGCAAAATGGCGCACCTTGGAATCAAGCTGGCTTTTAGAGTAAAAATCTAAATCCATAGTATACCTAATATTGTAAATGTGAAAGTGTCTGTCTGTCTGTTTGTCTGTCTGCTAGCTCTTGTACATCCGTTTAACCGATTTGAGGAAATTTGGTATGTACAGAGATAGCATGCATTCCGGGGATGGATTTAGCTGGCTACTTTTTGTCCCGGAAAATCGAATAGTTAGTAATTCAAATGGCATTATGATGCAGATACAAAAAAAATTGTTATTGGGGATTTCATTCGTTTGTGTTAGCACTTAAATTGTTAGCTCACCTTCAAATTTCCACGAACAGACCTATTTAGACAACGTTATACCTATTAATTAGCATATTCTTATAGTTTTATTTTTGTAACAAAACTGAAGAATGTTTTTAAACCTATTTTTTACCCTCTAAGTCTTTGAAAGCTGATAATGCTTTTCTGAATGTATATAGGTAAGGTACCAAAAATATTTTTTTAATACTTAAATGTACTTACAAAATTTAAATGTTAAACTAAAATAAAGTTTAGATGTGGCTTGGCTTATGAGATAAGCGAGTACCTAATTAGGTAATTTTTAGGCACGTAATAATTCCGTGAAACCAATTTCATGCCAATAAAAACCTCATTGCCATAAAAAAAATGTTACAAGAATAAATAGAATCTGTAGGTTTTTCTTTTAACCGCATAGTAAAACTGACTACAAAAAATCTCTACAATACAATCTTGCAAAAAAATCGATAGGTACAGTAACTACAGATAAAAGGTAGTTACAACTAAACCTTCAGGTTTTGTCATTTAAAGACAGCTACTTTTAATTAGGGTTCCATACCTCAAAAGGATCACTTTGTTTTTTGTCTGTCTGTCTGACCGTATAGGGTACTTCCGGTTGACCTAGAATCATGAAATTTGGTAGGTAGGTCTTATAGCACATGTAAGGGAAAAAAACCCGTGAATTTGTGGTTATAATATTACAAAAAAATGTGTTCATGAACAAATAATAATTAGTATTTTCAACTTTCAAAGTAAGATCTACATATACGAAGTGGGGTATCATATGAAAGGGCTTTACCTGTACATTTTAAAACAGATTTTTACGCATTATAGTTTTTGATTAATCATGCAAAATGTCGAAAAAATACGACTGCAATACGGAACCCTCGGTGCGCGAGTCTGACTCGCACTTGGCCGGTTTTTTATAAGGTATTATAAATCAAATCTGCACTAGGACTTAGCTGCAATCAAACCTACTGAAATGGTAGGTATTAAAATTATTTGAGAGCAAAAGCGCGATTTTAAAAATTAAAGAAATTCAAGAAACAGTGAACTAGAGAACTAGTGAGCATACATTTTAAAAATTATTTCTATTTATTGCTAGGATTTTTATGGGGGAGGGGGGTTTTAACCCCTGAAACCACCCCTTTGCAAGCACCTTGCTTACAGACATAAATAAAAAGTTAATAGGAAAATGTAAATAGGTACCTACCTACCTTAAGAAGGGAAGTAATACCTCTGTAGAACGTTATCTGTAAAATATTACTTTTGCATACCTAGATCAAAAAAATATCTTAGCAACAAAACCAAAATTACTTAGGTAAGTAGGTGCCTTCTAATTACCTACCTACTTACCCACTTGAAAATGGTCACTAGTCGGCATGCCTTATAAATTAACAGCCTAATTCAAAAATATTTTATTCTGGTGTTAATTTATAGAATTAAATCTATTTAGGTGCATGCTTTACTTACAGGATAAAAAATTGTAATAAAAGTTTTCAATAATGCATAATAAAGTAAAAGAATGTAAACGTTCCTACTCTTTTGCTTTGCTTGAAACAAAAGGAGTTGATAAGCAAATTTTTTATAAAAACGTTGATTACAGTTTCGGTTTAATGAGTGCTGAACATGATTATTTTCTTGATATAAGAGGTTAATAATGGAATAAATTACCCTGCTAATGGTACCCCGTAGGCCGTAAGTATAACAGGTGTGTTAAAAGATAATATTGTACACCTTAATTATTACGCACCTGTTCAAATTTCCGCCATTGATAACAAAAAATTTGGTAAAAATAAATTATTTTCCTAATAACTATTCATTAAAAAAACCACTTGAAGATTCCATTCAAAAATCACTCCTACAGTTTTTTTTATTCACCACACTCAAATATTTTTACTACTTTATAAAAAACAATTTCCCGCGCTATGTCAACTGCGATCTGTCATATTGTTACGCATGCGCGTGAAAACTTCATAGCCTGCGCAGCAGCCAACGGTAAAATGAAAACTGCCTTGTACTTAGGTACCAACTACCTCAATCATCTCGTTATCAATTCATTTCACGACTCATTTTAAAGTTGAGTTGAATAAATGTGATTAAGTAGGACGTATGTTCCTTTTTAAGTTTTTTACAAAACAGAATCTATCTAACAATTTTTAACAACAGCTGGGGATTATTTTAAAACTAGTAGGTATGCGCGATTACTTTTTACTTTTTATTACAATACTTATTGAATTATTTTTACCATAAGAAAAATTAGAATTCAAAGATAGGAATCAATACTAAGGCATTTCATTTTATTACAATAATGCACATAATATTATTATTAGCAGGTAAAGGTAAGTATTCTGTGATTTATATATTATTTATTTTATATATTTATTTATATATTTTTGAATTTTCAAATAAAGGTGCGTTCCAAATAAAGCGCATAATATAAATCCCAAAAATACGCTTATATTTTATTTCATCTAGATTATTCCTGTTATTGTAACCAGTAACCTTGCATTTTTCGTTAGATAATTTTAATGGTATTTTTAGCTGTCTTTAATAATAATTTATTTATTATCCATACTAATATTATTATAAATGCGAAATTGTCTGTTTGTTTATCTGTCTTCTATTTCTTCACGGCCCATCCGTTTAGCTTATTTTGACGGCATTTGTAACAGAGATAGCTTCCAGCATCCTGACGAAGACATGGGCTATTCCTTGTCCCAGAAAATCACATAGCTCCCATGAGATTTTTAAGAACCTATTTCCACGTGGACGAACTTGCGGGCCTCATCTGTTTGATTGGTACAGAAATAGCTTGCGTTCTATACAGATATAGGCTACTTTTAGCCCGGAAAACCGAAGAGTTCCCTCGGTATTTTTCAAAAATCTAATACAACCGTACCCTGTCTTAACTCCTAAAATCCTACCTAAGTACCTAAAAGGTTTAAGTAGGTACCTATCCTGTAGCTTCTGTCCTGCCTAAATAAGACTACGCTTTTACATATTAACATTTTAATTGATACAAACCTTAAAGACCTTAAAGAGAATTAATAAATCGTACCTATATTTGTTTAAAAATATAATAGGTACCTACTAAGGTGGTAGGTAGGAGGTACCTATACTATAGAAAATATCACTGCTACAGGAAAAAAAGACAGTTTATTTTTCCTTGAGGAAAAGTTCAATGTAATTGTCATAATATCTAAATATTATTCTACCTAGGTACAGCAAACAATTTTTATCATGATAATCACAGATGATAATCAATAAGGTCTTGGACTGTATAGTAATAAGATGATATTATGATCTTTTGTATAGTGGTAGTTTTTTTTTCTCTTTATTTCGACCAAAATAATAAATGTACATTTATCAGCTAGTTTAAGGGCTAGAATTCTAGGACTAATTTAAAAAGTCAGGATTTTTATTTATTTTTAACACAACTAATTATTAACGTCACAATCCGTAAACGACAAATATTTTTCAATTTTTTTTTACGTAAAAATAGGAAAATATTTTTTATGTTAAAAGAGTTTGAAAAGTATTTGTCGTTTACGCATTTTGACGTTATTAATCGCTTTCCGTTGCAGCCTGTCGTTAATGTTAAAAATAAATAAAATCACGATTTTTTAAAAATATTCTCTTTAATCATGAATTCTAGCCCCATAAAATACCACTATACAAAAAATCACATAATTTCATTACTACAGTCCAAAACCCTATAAGAATATTTTATTTAGGTATCTATCTATAAACACATAAAATAACAAATTGATAAGTAAGTAGGTATAACTTTGAACCCCAAGAAACGATTTTTAGAAATTCCACCCTAACGAAGCCAGAGCGAGTTAGCTAGTTATATAGTATTCTTGGTTTATTTTAAGGATCATCCAAACCTGCGCGACCAAAGCGAACAAAGCGGGAACGTTAGCCGCGCGGGCGGGCGGTCGCCTCCCATGTGATATTTCAATGATGCCATTGAACACAATCATACGCGACAGTATTGACCTGCACCTGCATAGATTCGCGTCGTGGACGCTCCCGCATCACGTCCCGCATTCCGTGTTCTTGACGCGCAGGTGTGCCCGTAGCTTTACTATTTCTTTAGTAGAGACTAGTGATATCATGTTCGAGTTAAAGAACCGAGTTGTTAGGTTTTAATTATTATCACCTAACTTTAAACTTTTAAGTGACATTTTGATAAATGTAATTTGCATCAGATTGTATTTATATGTACAGCTCATGTACCTAACACCAATACAAATAAGTACCTACTTAGTATGCAAATTATACGCTTGATTTTTTACAAGTCGATAAAATAAGTTCAATGACTTGGCATAATTAGTTTTTAGAGTTCTGTACCTCAAAAGGATAAACGGAACCCTTATAGGATCACTTTGTTGTCTGTCTGTCTGTCTGTCGGTCTGTCAAGAGACCTACAGGGTACTTCCCGTTCACCTAGAATCATGAAATTTGGCAAGTAGGTAGGTATTATAGCTGACATTCGGGGAAAAATCTAAAAACCATGAGTTATTTCACACAAAAAAATTTAATTATGGTCATGAAACTGATAGTATTTTCAATTTCCGAAGTAAGATAACTATATCAAGTGGGGTATCATATGAAAGGTCTTCACCTGTGCATTCTAAAACAGATTTTTATTTATTTTTGTGCATCAAAGTTTTTGAATTGTCGTGAAAAATGTCGAAAAAATACGACTGTAGTACGGAACCCTCGTTGCGTGAGCCTGACTCGCACTTGGCCGGTTTTTTTTTAGTTAAAGTAGAAATTAAATTAATGTATAATAATTATTATGTCGTGATGGCGTGGGTAGGAAACAAGCCCGAGATCCTATACACCTACAATGACATTGTACTGTAGGTATTAGGTACATCAGAGACCCAGTAATGTCTAACGAACGACGAGGAAAACGAACGCGCGTCAAGGCTTTAGGAAAACAGGAGACGTTATATCCTACTAGGTAATTGACCATCACAAATCGACCGCGTAGCTTCTGAGTGAAGGCTCCCCCACACAGCCGCGTTATTATCGGTCGATAATATCGCATGCGTTATTGCGATAATACGCCCTACTTCCATTGCGGCGTTATTATCGCAGCAGTGTAACTACATGACCATCCTAATACAAAATGTACTGAAAACAGATAGCTATCGCAATAACGCATGCGATATTATCGACCGATAATAACGCGGCTGTGTGGGGGAGCCTTAAAGTACCTACTATAAATTACTAGATGATGCCCGGGACTTCGTCCGCGTGGATTTAGGTTTCTAAAAATCCCGTGGGAACTCTTTAATTTTCCGGGATCAATAGTAGCCTATGTCCTTCCCCGGAATGCAAGCTATCTCAATACCAAATTTCATCAAAATCGGTTAAACGGATGGGCCGTGAAAAGCTAGCAGACAGACAGACAGACACACTTTCGCATTTATAATATAAGTATGGATTACGTAATAGTAGTGGTCCTCAAAATGGGGCCCTTTAAGAAAGCCAAATTAACTGATTAATTACTCAATAAAATATATATTTACGTAAATCATATATCCTAAAACCCCTTTTTTTAAGCACTATTATACCAATCTTACCTTTTTTTAACGCTGGGAAATGCGTTTACGCACCCCCCCCCCCCCCCCCCCCCCTCCTGGAAGCCAGCCAGCTAACCAGCCAGCCAACCAACTGGAGCGAAGGTATGTGGGACTCACCGGCCGAGAGGCGACCGGAATACCCACTAATACCCAGCGGCGCTCCTGCGCGTCGCCTGGCGACTGGGTCACTGGAACGCCGAAGCAAACCACCGTGACCCAGTCAGCGACATCCGCCGAGGCGGACCCTCCACCGGGGACCCCGCTCACGAGGTCCCCACACCGCACGTCCGAGGCGCACCGACGAAGTGCGTGCGCCCCGCCCCGGGGACCCAACGGGCGACAACTGCACTCCGCGCACGTCGCTCGCCCGCGTCCCATCTTCCGCTTCGTCCACTGTGCCCTCTGCTAGTCAGAGAAACCTCCCCCCTGCCAGGTCATTAGCCATGGCAAACAATATCCCGAAGACAAATTGTTAGCCATGTTACCGGGGTGCACCGGCCCGAATACTGCTCTTCCCCTCGGATGCCCGATGCATCCAAAAGGGACCAGCAGCACCCAGGCGCACTGGGAGGTTACCTGGCTGGCACCCCATACCAATTTTACCTACCTCTAGACTCTAGAGGTACCTAGGTACTTATTTTTATTTATTTAATAGGAAGCTAACGCCTTTTTTTTAAACTCTAAATTAAAAGTTAAAAAAAAAAATGTTTGTATACCGTTGGCTTCCTATTAAATAAATAATTTAAAATTGTCACTGGAATAAATACGTAGGTACCTTATAGTTAACCCTGAAATACAAATGTCAACGGGTTTACTTTGCTGGGAAAAAACCTTATAGTTATGTACCCATTCAGGTGTATTGCATTATTCGTTACACGGACGGATAGTTTTCAATTAAAATGTTAAATGGTTTGTTAGATATAATACTAAGTTCTAATAGCGATGGAGAAATACCTACAATTCAAATCAAATAAACACTTCTATATCCGTACCCATATTATAAATGTGAATGTGTGTTTGTTTGTTGGTTTGTCCTTTACTCACGTCGCAACGGAGCAACGGATCGAGGTGATTTTTTGCATGGGTATAGTTAAAGACCTGGAGAGTGACTTTTTATCCCAGGAAATCAAAGAGTTCCCAAGGGATTTTTAAAAACCTAAATCCACGCGTACGAAGTCGCTGGCATTAGCTAGTTGACTAATATAGAAGTGTTTATTTTCTAAATTGACCTATCTACCTACTCGTAGGGCATAGGTCAATTTAGATAATAAGCACGTCGACTATAATAATACTAGCTTATGCCCGCGACTTCGTCCGCGTGGACTATACAAATTTCAAACCCCTGTTTTATCCCTTTAGGGATTGAATTTTTAAAAATCTTTTCTTAGCTGATGTATATGTCATAATCGTCAAAGTCAAAGTCAAAGTCAAATGATTTATTCAAAATAGGTAATAAATTACTCTTATTGATTGTCTGGTATAGTGTTAGATTTGTCAGATAATATAGTGGTGATAATTATAACGCAAACTTAAAACTAAAGCTACGAGGGTTCCAAACGCGCCCAGGTCTGAGAAGATCGCTATCTGCATGCCAAATTTCAGCCCGATCCGTCCAGTAGTTTGAGCTGTGCGTTGATAGATCAATCAGTGAGTCAGTCAATAAGTCAGGCAGTCAGCTTTTTCTTTTACTTATATACTACTAGATGATGCCCGCGACTTCGTCCGCGTTGATTTAGGTTTTTAAAATCCCGTGGGAACTCTTTGATTTTCCGGGATAAAAAGTAGCCTATGTCCTTCCCCGGGACGCAAGCTATCTCTGTACCAAATTTCGGTTCAACGGATGGGCCGTGAAAAGCTAGCAGACAGACAGACAGACACACTTTCGCATTTATAATATAAGTATGGATATGGGTTGGCTACCTAGTAAAATGTGCGTTTTATAAAATAATCTGTGCTATCTAAGGAATAATAAACAAAGGTTCTATTTACGTTATAAATCTGAATAAACTTGACTGTTTATGTATGTGACTAATGAGTAATGTATGATGAATCATAAAGAAAATTCTTTCTTTTGTAACAATGGATAAATATAAAATCCCTTAAGTATAAGCATATATATCTTAAAAATTGCTTCATAAGTAGGTAGGTACGTAGTATAGTAAGTAAGAGTGAATACTATTACTTACTACAACTATAAATACTACGGACAAAGCCTTAAGTTCGTTTAATCATTAATAATATTATAATATCGTCCACCACCAACCACTAGGCTATCAGAGCCGTGATAGCCTGGTGGTTACGTCCACCTCCTATTCGGGAGGTCGGGGTTCGATCCCGGGCACACACCTCTAACTTTTTGTAGTTATGTGCGTTTTACGAAATTAAATACCACTCGCTTTAACGGTGAAGGAAAACATCGTGAGGAAAGCTGCGCCTGAGAGTTCTCCATAATGTTCTCAAAGGTGTGTGAAGTCTGCCAATCCGCACTTGGCCAGCGTGGTGGACTATGGCCAAACCCTTCTCATACTGAGAGGAGACCCGTACTCTGCAGTGAGTCGGCTATAGGTTGATCATGATACCACCAACAAATTACATAATTCGTTTTGGAAAATTTCAAATTTTTATAGTAAAAAACGTATTTATTTATTGTAAAAACGTTCTTAAAAATTAATGCTAAAAAACTTGAAACTAATACTTACATAGAAAAAAAAATCGGGACTTTCTCGGAAACTCTCCAACAATAATTAACAAAGTATTCTTTTTGCCTCTAAATTTTATCATTTGATTGCCGTGATATCGAGTTCTAAAATCTAAAAGCCCTTCGCAGCCTTTTTGTAAAGTACCCTTAAAGACGAACTGATAAGCATTTTCCACCGCTATTGAATTTCATCCCGACACGACACCGCCGTTCTTGACCTTAAATCTGATGCCTACCTATTAGACCCTCGTTTCGAAAAGATACTCCATACTTATAGCACCTTATTTTAATTACTAATTGGATGGGCCGTGAAAAGCTAGCAGACAGAAAGACACACTTTCGCATTTATAACTAAGTGTATAAGGTATAAGGTATAAGGTATTTGCCGGCGGTGGCGCTAGGAGGTAGGTATCCATTTTTGCTCGACTAATGATCTGTCAATATAGCGGGTATATTGTTTTCAATTTGTATAAACAAAAACATGGCGGATGTTCATCCAAAAAAGTGGGGCTCTCTATATTATTTTTTTGCCACCGTATCGAGTGGGATGTCAAATGAAGGAGGGAAAAATTCTGAGTTTATAATTAGGTATTATTTCCTTTTATACAGTAGTAGAGCTACTATATTTTATTGACTCGCCTGTCTGAACAATAATGCCAGTAATGCAGAAGGCAACTTCAAAGTTTCTTTTCTATTGTTGAAAAAATCTTAAACATAACAAAATCACTTCACTCCTCAATCACGCACAAGTTGGGGCCACAT